>NC_142070.1:82395000-82550000 GCF_059756535.1 Pantherophis guttatus | reverse complement strand
TAATATATGGTACGAAAGGTGGACATTGAGGGGAAAAAATAAAGAAACCTTTGAGTTATGAATTGGGAGGTGTTTGCTAAGAAAATGGTATTTTAATTTTGACTGTTATTGGGTTCATTGCTGGATCAAATAAAGGTTGAAGTAGCAAAACTCACACAATCCTTGGCATGCAACTTAAACAGAGGATGGACGCAGAGAAGAGCAACAAAGAGGATTAGGGGACTGGAGGCTAAAACATACGAAGAACGGTTGCAGGAACTGGATATGTCTAGTCTAATGAAAAGAAGGACCAGGGAAGACATGATAGCAGTGTTCCAATATCTCAGGGGCTGCCCCAAAGAAGAGGGAGTCAAGCTATTCTCCAAAGCACCAAAAGGCAAGAGGAGGATCAATGGCTCCCCTCCAGAAGTTGTTGGTTTTTCATCACTGGACATTTTAAAGAAAACATTGGACTGCCATTTGTCTGAAACGGCATAGGGTTTCCTGCCTGAGCAGGGGGTTGGACTAGAAGACCTCCAAGGTCCCTTCCAACTCTATTATTCTACTCTGTCCTGTTGTATTTAGATACAAATCTTGTTCTGGTCCTGGCAGATTGGTAAACAAATGCTATTTGTATGCTGTCCCCCTTCTACAACTCTCTAAATTCTAGCCTGAGCAACTTCTTGATGAGACAAAGTGTTTGGGTTTCTGGAGTGGTTGATGGAACCCATCCTGTCTTCGCGGTGGTTGCTGCTCAGAACCTGAGAAGCTAAATTTTGCCTGCATTTTGCCTGGTTTTGATGCCACGGTCCCTTAAAGCAGTATTTCTATGAAAAAAGATACCATCTTGAAGCAGCCCAGAGTTTTCACCTTAAGGGGATTGGGGGACTCTTGACAGATTCCTCTTTTCCCACCGCGAACTTTCTCTGCGCTGTCATTTATCACTTTCCAAGGTGATTGGCTCTATTAAATTCTTCCTGTGTTTCTAATTTTTCCGCTCCTCCCACTCTTCATATCTGCAGATCTAATTAATCTGGCCGTTCCTCCTCCTTTCAGAACTTTAATGAAGGTGCTAAATAGATTGCAAGTGATGCCATCTTCTGCGCCACGGATTAATGATTTTTGCACCCACCCCAAATCTGTTGTTTTTCTTCACCTTGATCTCCGTCAGCAAACCTGTTTATGAACCATTTAATGCAATTTTAGGAAGACATTCTAATCAGCGTGTTCATTAAAACAGTGCTATTTGTACGCTTGTTTCTGCTGTTTTGAGTTCTCTGTTTAATATTTGCATAAGAAAATGTAACACACTAGGCTCAATTACTTTTTGAATGAAGTCTCAGGGGGCTCAGTTTTTATCTTCACAATAAATCAAGACAACAACGGTGGATGTAAATTGACAATAAACAACTACACTGATTTTTCTGGCTGACTTTCACAAAATTCCCTGCTTCCAAAATATTTCCATCTGATTAAATATGCCAACTACCCGAAGTATTTTTTCACTGCAAACTAAAATCTAGTTTTCAAGGCCAATAGGCTTATCTTAAACTCATATGTTGACTTAAGAGTTGGGTCATGGAAATTTCTTCTCAAATTCTGCCTCTGCTTTTGGCCATAAGTCATAACAACTCCTTGAAAGAGGAATAACATATAAATATAATTAATAGACCATTCAGAACTGGCTAAAAATTATTCCATGCAGATCTGGTTGTTTTAAAATTCCTATGCAGCCACTCTTGAAGTTTCTGGTTTTAATCTTTTGGAAGTAGCTAGCTAGCTAAACTTATCTATGCATTAAGCTCTGGCCCAGGTCAGACTTAATGCCAGTTTAAATCTGCTTTCTGGGAAGACAAATTTTTAGGCTTCCATGAAAGGAAAGGAAAGATAGCTGAAGTCCACAACGCATTTAAAAGTTTGCTGTCCTCTCCACACAGTTTTATATCATGAATATATATACAGTATATAGCCTGTGGCTTAATGAATATGAAAAATGACCTGAGCATAAATCTATATGGGTGTTTTAATACTAACAGAAGAGGAATAATATGTTCAGTATTCAAACAATACCATTGCAATAGTGCCATCTGGTGCGTATTTTAAAAACATCTTAGCTCTTGAAGAGTTTTGATTTGAGTGAAAAAACTTCTTTCTTCTTAGAGACCAGTATTGACAGTTGCATCCAAAAGTTTGTCCTGTTTCATTCTCTGCAAACAGGTGTGTTAGAACGAAAGGTAAGAAATCTAGCGCCTTTTTGGGGTGACCTGGACACAATAATGCTGCTTTATTGTAGAGGGTTCCCATGTTTTGTAGATATCCTCCTGAGCAGTGGTGAAATCCAAATTCTTTTATTACCGGTTCTGTGGGCGTGGCATGGTGGGCATTACTTGGTGGGTGTGATGGGAAGGATACTGCAAAATCTCCATTCCCACCCCACTCCAGGGGAAGGATACTACAAAATCCCCATTTCCTCCCCACTCCCGGGGGAAGGATACTGCAAAATCTCCATTCCCTCCCCACTCTGGGGCCAGCCGGAGGTGGTATTTGCCGGTTCTCCGAACTGCTCAAAATTTCCGCTACCGGTTCTCCAGAACCTGTCAGAACCTGCTGAATTTCACCCCTGCTCCTGAGATATTTCTCATTTATTTACTTATTCCATTTATCCGTCTCGAATACGTGACCCCATATAGGTAGCCCTCGACGTGCAACAGTTCGTTCAAAGTTACAACAGCACTTAAAAAAGTGACTTATGACCGTTTTTCACACTTATGACCGCTGCAGCCTCCCCAGGGTCACGTGATCGAAATTCAGACACTTGTCAACTGATTCCTGTTTACGACGGTTGCAGTGTCCCAAGTCACGCGATCCCCTTTTGCGACGATCAAAGTCAATGGGGAAGCCAGGTTTCATTTAACAACCATATTGCCTAATTTAACAACTACAGTGTTTCCCCTTAAAAATTGTGTCAAAGAAAGGTTGTAAAATGGGGGGAAAAAAACTCACTTAACAAATCTCTCCCTTTACAACAGAAATGTTGGCCTTAATTGTGGTCCTAAGCCGAGTGCCACCTATATGTGTTCTCCTTTCAGTCACAAAATATTTCCCAACAAACCTGTTGCTGTGCTTTGGCTATGCGTTATTTAAGCAAACATTTAAGCTAACATTCTTGAGTTATTTCCCCAGAAAGTCGGAAAAAAGACAGACATGGATACCTGAGGCTGAAGTGCTGTGTTGCTGGACAATATTCCCAGGGACATTTCTGGGACCAGATTCTACCGTATTGTTGCTTTTACTACAGAATGAGCTTTTTTTTTCCTTTGTGCTGCTTAATTCTCTGCAAGTTAGGGAATTTATTTTCCGTCGCTCTAAGCATCCCATATTCTACGGGGCTGAATTCTACTATGAATAGAATTTCTCAGTGTAACAGCCCACGATATAAGTCTATGCATCAAAGGGAAGTCCTACACAAGCAAATTATTCAAAATTCTTCCCTGGAGAAACCGATTGTAGCTTTCACACCCAGATATAAGCCCACCTTCAACAATGAAATCTAGCCGAGGGATTTTGGTCCAATCATGAATCTAGCTGCAATAATCCACTTGGCGCCTATTCATTGTGGGTTTTTTGTTGTTCTTGCCTACATGTTTGGGATTAAAAGCGGTAACTTTCCTTTTTTGAAATGGCTTGCTCTCGTTGCAGGACACACTTTTTTGATCGGGGAGTGGGTGGGGTGGGGTTTGCAGCCTGTTAGGCTGGAAGCCATCTTTTTCGTTGGATCTTCAGGGCTGCCATATTTAGTGCTGTGGGAAACTGGAAGGGGAGGGATTGTATGGCGCCAGGGTGATATATATCGTGTTTCCCTGAAAATAAGACCCTGTCTTATATTTTTGGAACCGCGAAATAAGCGCTTGGCCTTATTTTCGGGGAGGTCTTATTATTTTGGGGTGGGTGGAGCAAGATGGGGCTCCTCTTGCCGTCTTACCTGATTTCCAGCTCTGCATTTAAATATTTTCAGGGAGGGTTTATTTTCAGGGGGAAATTTTAGCACATGCGCTCAAAAGCCCAATTGGGCTTATTATCAGGAGATGTCTTATTTTCGGGGAAACAGGGTAGTCATAATAACATTCCTTTCTCAGAGAGTCAAGGACATCTTGCCCTGCACCTGGACGGCTGGAACTGGGAGGCATCTCCGTTTGGGACGGTGCTTGGATTGGGGCACGTGATGGACATGTGAGTGCTGGGCAGGGACTTGAACTTTCTTTTGGGTGGGGAAAACCTGGAAGCGCTCAGATTCAGGTTTTCCCAGATGTTCCAATATGACATCTCTAATAAAGTGGAACTTTGAGGAAACTCAAGTCTCAGAGTTTTCTTTCGTTGGGGGTGTTACTTGGAAACCTGACAGGCTTGTCTTCTGGGAAACTCCAGTACTTTATTTTTGAGATTCTCTAGAACTGGTGTGTGGTGTTTCCTTCATTCGATACTTGGTGGTTTAAAAGAACAGATCCTGTTCTGTGTTTGAGAGGACTCTTTCATTGGGGAGGTGAACATAGATAAGGAATGTTGGATTATGATATTCCTTGAATGCAAAATCCAAGTATCTTCTTAGACGACTCTTGAGAGACATCTGGAATCTTGAAAGTATGACTTTCCCAGAAAAGTTTGCCTGGGGCTCAGCTACCGAAACATATCAGATTCAAGGTACCTGATTTTTTTTCTTTCTTTTTTAAAAAAAATACTTTTTATACTTGGTGTTCTCTTTCATCTTTATTATTTCCAGTTAGAATAGAGAGAAGCATATGCTGCATGGCATAAGATACGCTTGTGTTTCTTGCAAACCATTAATTTTGTGCTCATTGTGTTAAAATTCTTGTTTCTGGCACCTACAGACATATTTTTAGTGTTTGGATCTGTTAACCTGAGACTATTCTATGTTGGATCTAACGGATTATTTTGAATCGCCTTTTAGTGTCACAATTCATGTCTCTTTGCAACACTGTTTTTTTTAAAAAATGTTTTTCCCCCTCAAGTTTTTTATTTTTTTACAAACATATCAATGTGTGTGAGTGTCATACGTTTTGATAGAAATAAAATAGTATTAATCGTATTTGTTTCATTTAACAAGCTTATATAATTCTAGTAACAATATACATATTCTTATTAAATTATAATCTTTCATTATTTAGTTATTCAATATTTCAATGTGTCATTTCTATGCCAGTCACCCTATTCTGTGTAATTCCTTTTAAGACAAATAGAATATTATTAATCGTACTTATAGCAAGCTTATGTAATTCTAATAATAATACAAACACTTATGTTAAATTAAAATCATTTATGCTTGTTCAATTCATAATCCTTCATTATTCAGTTATTCAGTATTTCAAATATGTTGTTTTTATGTCAATCACCATATTCTGCAGAATAAAAAAAAATGTTTTTAAGTGCCTTTCAGCAGGGAACATTTTCTGAAATGCGCTGGGCTCAATAAATGCTATTTTACTGGAACATGTGATTCTGACTCTGCATAAGATCTCCCATGGCGTCTTACAAAGAAACAGGGAAGCATGGGCTGCTAAAGTAAAAGAAATCCCGAGAACTATATTTCTCGAATATGCCAAATAGTCCTGCTTTATTTTTATTTTTTTTATTTTTTTATTTTTAATTTGATTTATATGCCGCCCTTCTCCGGAGACTCAGGGCGGCTTACAGTGCGTTAAGCAATAGCCTTCATCCTTTTGTATATTTATACAAAGTCAGCTTATTGCCCCCACAATCTGGGTCCTCATCTTTATTTATTTATTTTTTAAAATTATTTTAAATTTAGTTGATCGCAGGAAAGTGAACGTTTGAAGCATCAAATAGCTTGACACTTTCTCTGGGAAGAAATTGAATTGATGATCAAATATATGGGCAATCTCAAATCCTTTCCTTATCCAGAAAGGGATTATGAAGAGATGGTCTACCGGCTTATTCTTCATTCCACGACAGATGTTGGCTCTTCATTTTGTGGAAATGTCTTCAATCCACCATTTCTTTGGAAGCCCAGGCATGCCTCCGTATCTGTGAGGAAGAGATATCTCACATTCTAGGAAAGCTTTAGCTCCTTCCAATCTATTTAACCTTCCATTAAACCTAGTTTTAAAGATGAATATATTCCAAGAAGGAGTTTGGCCTCAGCGAGGGGGTAGACTGGATGTCCTCCTCATATATCTTTTCCAGCTTGACTCTTTGTAATAGTGATTGATTATCAAAAGGCATTTTTATTGAGGCCTGGTGTAAAAAGTGTTGCCTAGATATTCATCTTGGAGATTAGCTGATATTTAATTTATAAACGGTTCTGAGCCATAAAGTCCCTTTAACTTTTCAGAGAAGGAGCTCTGAACAGCATTAACTTTCTATAAAACACGAGCAAGAATTTTAGCTCAGGTTTATTCCTTTCTTCTTTGCTCACTTTGTTCGGTGCTAGTGCTTCGCTACAGTAGTGGGTTTCAATTTTGGCCGCTACAGGTTTGCTCGTGGGCGCTCGTGCATGCGACGCTTCTGAGCATGTGCAGAGACGTCCAGGCGGATGGGCGGAGCCTCCCGCTGCTACCGGTTGGCCCAATCCGGGGCAAACCGGTAGCAGCCCACCACAGCTTCACTACAAACAGACATCCTCACACAATTATACCAAAGGCCTTCCGCCATCTTAAAAGTATTCCTGTTACATTTAGATGGTTTACTGTGAGGAAAAGTCTGAAGAACGTAGTTCTCGTTTTCTCGTTTCACCCATCATTTGGTCACAGCACCAATCCTAGAGCCAATAATTACAGTCTTTACATTTTCTTTCAGGGCCATTGTCGGAACACACCAAATTTTAGGGTGTAGTGAAATATCTTGCATGGAAAAAAGCAATCTGCATGGATTCATATCCACAGCCAGTTTTATCTTAGGACCAGAATTGCCAAACCTGCATGTTAAGCGCAACTACGTCATCTAATTTTTCTGGAGAGTAACGCTGAAGTAATTTGTCAGTGTTAAGCAATACTTAATTAGGACATTTTAGAGCTTGTCAATCGAAAGGTTGGCAGTTCAGCGGTTCGAATCCCTAGTGCCGCGTAACGGGGTGAGCTCCCATTTCTTGTCCCAGCTACTGCCAACCTAGCGGTTCGAAAGCAGGTAAAAAATGCAAGTAGAAAAATAGGGGCCACCTTTGGTGGGAAGGGAACAGCGTTCCGTGCGCCTTTGGCGTTGAGTCCTGCCGGCCACAGGACCCCGGAGACGTCTTCGGACAGCGCTGGCTCTTCGGCTTTGAAACGGAGAGGAGCAGCGCCCCCTAGAGTTGGGAACGGCTAGCACATATGTGCGAGGGGAACCCTTACCTTTATCTTTTATAGTACCAGTATATAAAGGGACAACCAGCACCTTGAATTGCGTTCTGAAAGACACTGGTGCCCAATCAGACCTCCTGGTCAAGGCTGCCACTGCCTCTTCCTCTTCCTCGCATCCCTCTTTCTCCAAACCAGCCGTGCCCCTCGTCCCTACAGCAGAGCCCAAGTGCCTGAAAGTCCCCTCAGTTTTCCTCATTCATCCTTTGAGCCTCTTTTAAAGTCCTTCATTGTGATCTGCATCCACTTTTGACCGTAGAAGAACCTGCAGCAAAGATTCCAAGGTCCTTCAGGATTACGTCATGAGTTCAAGTGACGGCTGAGGTCCTAGACTGCAGCTCCTCCTGTAACGTTATGCTGGCAATACACTTAAGAGAATTAGGGTGTGTGTGTGGGGGGGGGAAATGTGAGGTATGCATCATTGCAGCCCATAATGACATTTTAAATAGTGACCTCTATCAAAGGTGTTGAAATCGCTAAGAAATATCTTTAAACTATCGGGATGCAAAAAAGAAAAAAAGAAAGAAAAATTATGCAGGGGTTGCAAACAACCTAGTGTAAAATTTAATTTGTGAAAACCTTTGCGGTTTCCCCAAACACTCCCCCCTCCCCGGTTCCTTCCAGTCTAAGTGAAAAGCAGAAATTTTGCAGAGATGCTGTTACATTAATTCACATCTTCTATATGTGCCCGAGGCCATAGTTTAGAATGGCATTTCCTTCCCTTCGAAGAGGCTCCTGGGACCTTCAAAGGACAACCTAAAATGGTTGTTTTCTGGAGGAATCCATCTTGTCTGCTGTCTTTATGTATGTATGTATGTATGTAAGTATGTATGTATGTATGTATGTATGTATGTATGTATGTATATTTCTCTTTAGCCAGGTTCTTCCTACATAAACCAAGATTTTTATGTAGCCTTAGTTCAGTGAAATCACAATCCACTAGTTTCTAGGCTTTTTTTCCTCAGGCAGCCAGCAAGCACCCTGCTGCCCATTGGGAGACTAAGGAGACTAAGATAGATCTATTTCGGACTTTTTAGTCCTCGTCAGTTAGCCACACCCTCATCCCATGTATCCTCCCTGTAAAGGTACAGTATTTGTTTTCTTTTCTTGCTGGCTGCCTGAAAAAAATCCTAGAAACTAGTGGATTGTGATTTCACTGAACTAGGGCTACATAAAAATCTTAGTTTATGTAGGAAGAACCTGGTTAAAGAGAAATACACATAAAGGCCTATGAAAAGAAAAGAAAACAAATCTATCTATCTATCTATCTATCTATCTATCTATCTATCTATCTATCTATCTATCTATTAACCAATCTACACATTTGGAAATCACTTTAGTAATCTGAAGTGAGCTGTGGTGATCCTAAATGATCAATGCTCTCAGGCCATGTAGTTGTTTTTTTTTTTTTTTCTCTTCACATTTCTCGGAACATTTTTTTCCCCCCTTAAACCCAGTTTACAGCCCCCTGAAAGTGTGAATGAGGAAAATAAGAGCCATCAATATATTTTGCTATCTGAGGACAGATCTACAGATTCTGAGAAACACGGAGCTGCCACAATAAATATCAGCCTGGTGTCAAATCCTTCATTTTTCCCCCCCTTTCTTCGCTCTCCGAAAAATATATTGCAGCTCCTCCATCTCTTCACATCCTGACGCTGTGCTGTTATTTATCCCAAAGTCATCGTCGTCTTGCCGACAGATGGGGAGAAAATAAGGGATGACTCACAACATCAAGGATGACCCATACGCCGGACACAATTTGGAAGATAACTTGACGCGAATCAGATCTTTTACTCAGAAGTGGTAAAAACTTACTTTCCCTACTGGTTCGCAAATGTGAGCGTGCGTGCGGCCTTCCGCGCATGTGTTTTGCTCGTGTGTGTGGCTTGCATGCATGCACATGGCTTCAAAATGTGCCTAAATAGGACGGCATAGCTTTGGGACTGGAGGGGGGGGAGGGTATCTACAATTTCCGCTACCGGTTCGGGTGAACCGATCTGAACCAGCTGAATATCACTTCTGCTTTTACTTATTGCGTCTTATTGTGCATAATGTTGCCTTCCCCGATACATGAAGTATTGCCGTGGCTCTTTGGGCATTTAAATGTCCCCCCAGCTGTGCATCATGTCTTCCTGTTTTTTTTGTTTTTTTTTAAGCTCTTTTTATGCAAAACTTCCGCTCAAAGGACAGCATCAGCCAACTAGGGTAGAACTGAAATTAGCGATCAATCACATCCACACATCGCCATTTTGAAATAAGTATGGTCAAAAAGAGATTTTTCTACAAAATTAAATAAAATAAATAAACGACAGGTACTTCTCAACTA
The DNA here is from genome assembly GCF_059756535.1 of Pantherophis guttatus. Classification (NCBI taxonomy): domain Eukaryota; kingdom Metazoa; phylum Chordata; class Lepidosauria; order Squamata; family Colubridae; genus Pantherophis; species Pantherophis guttatus. Next base: position 82,540,325 of record NC_142070.1, on the reverse strand, counting down.
CCAAAATTTCCACTGCTCTGTGAGCCGACAATTGTTAAGTGAGCTTTGCCCCGTTTTACGACCTTTCTGGCCACAGTCGCTAAGCGAATCGCTGCAGGTGTTAAAGTTAGTTAAAATTGTCGTTAAGGGAATGTGGCTTCTGTCCAAAGTTGCAACCTTAAGACCCTGCTGTTCCGCCAGGCAGGGCTATCTATGTAAATGATTTTAAATTGGGTGTTTTAAATTTTGGGTTTTAAATTTGGGCCGAAATTGTTTAATACTTTTAACTATTTTAATACTGTTGCTTGTATCTTGTGTTTTTAATTGGCTGTACACCACCCTGAGTCCTTCAGGAGAAGGGCGGTATATAAATTAAATTATAAATAAATAAATAAATAAAACCACACCGGAAAAAAGTGACTCATGACCATTTTTCACACTTAACAACCATTGCAGCATCCCTTCATGGTCAGAATTCGGATGCTTGGCAACTGACTCACATTTATGACACCTGCAGTGTCCTCGGATCACTTGTGATCAACTTTGGCGAGTCAGTGGGGATGCCGGATTCACTTCTTAATCATGTGGTTAACCGAACAACCACGGCGATACACTTAACGGCTGGGGCAAGAAAGGTTGTAAAATGGGACAAAGCTCACTCAACGATGATCTTGCTTAACAACGTAAATTTTAATTGTATTTGGTCTGGTTCTCTGTGTGACTCCTGGCTGTAAACGTAGGGGAAACTCAAGTACAGAGTGGAAAGGATACGCTTAAGTCGCGCATCAGCACTCTTAGGTGACAGTTTATTTGGGGGGTGAGGGGGGCTGGGTGTTCGAACGAACCGTGCGCAGGCGTTCTTCATGCCTTCCCTGCATGCCTTCTCCACATATCAAAAGTGTAAGGATCATTTTGTTTTTTTAATCAGGAGTCTGGGGAGGATGCAGATGAGAAAGGCCCCAGCGTCTGGGACACGTTCGCCCATCAGGGAGGAGGTGGGGTTTTCCGGAGACAGACCGAGTGATGTAGTCACTGGCGGTTTACACTCTGTGGGAGGAAGATTTGAAATGTATCAAACAGCTTGGATGGATTCATTATCGTTTTTTCTGTTTCCTGGTCACGTCTGTTACCTGATGGGACGACAGGTGTCATCAACCAGAAAGGCAATTCTTCCTTCAAAAGAGAAACTTGGGCCGCCTTTAATTCAAGGTTATTGCCGCAGTCTGGCACAATTAATCCAGCGTCCGAGTCCGTGGTGCAGATTTGAAACGGCAACTTTCTAGGCAGTAATTATGGGAGATATGGGAGTATATATGGGAGATATATACATGGGAGATATATAAATGGGATATATCTATATCTATATATCTATAAATAAAGTGTGTTTCTATCGAGGCACCTGGTCTATCCCAGCATGTGGGAGGGAGCAAACTGCATCCCTTTTGCCTTTCGGCTCCAATCCAGGAGCCCTCAAGCAGTCGCATTCACGACAAACCATTTTATACCAAATTTATATGCAGGCAGCCCAAGTTCGAATCCAAGTAAAGGTATGGCTAGCTGATGAGAACTAAATAGCTTGAAATAGCTTGAAGGGCCTTGGTAGTACAGCGGTCTAAGGCACCCTGTTATTAAGCTGGTTATTAAGACCAGCTGCCTGCAATTACTGCAGGTTCGAATCTCCCCAGGCTCAAGGTTGACTCAGCCTTCCATCCTTTCTAAGGTAGGTAAATTGAGGACCCAGTTTGTGGGGGCAATAAGCTGACTTTGTATAAATATACAAAAGGATGAAGGCTATTGCTTAACGCATTGTAAGCCGCCCTGAGTCTCCGGAGAAGGGCGGCATATAAATCAAATTAAAAAAAAAAAGTTCTATACTAGTCTCCCTTTATTTCTTTATAAGCGAAATATAAATTTGATATATATATATATCAGTGGTGAAATGTAAAATTTTGTTACTACCGGTTCTGCGGGCATGGCTTAGTGGGGGTGGGTGGGTGTAATGTGACTGGGTGGGTGTGGCCAACTTTTTTTTCTTTTTTTTCCTTTTAAAACCATTTTTTCTACAACCTCTTCAGCCGATCAGGCAACTCAACTGGGATCGTCGGAGCCTTTTGAAAGCATTTTTTCTACAGCTTCTTCGGCCGAAGAAGTTGCAGGAAAAAAATGCTTTTAAAAGCCTCTGATGATCCCAGCTGAGCCGTGGGATCATCAGAGGCTTTTTTTTTTTTTTTTACTTTTGAAAGCATTTTTTCGGCTGAAGTGGTTGTCCGCCAGGCTTACAGTTGCCAAAGTTGGGGACCCCTGCTCTAATTCGTGGAGTTTTTTTTTTGTTTTTTTTTGCCAGAAAAGAGTTGGAAGACGAGGCGTTTTTTGTTTTTGTTTTTTTTGTCACTAAAAGACCTGAATAAATGGCAGCGGTTTTCAGAGAGAAATCAAGTGCTGGTTGACAGCACTTCAACCCAGAAGAGGTGACTCATTTTTTTTTTGATGCCGGAGCAAAAGGACACCTATAATGGGCACTTCTAAGATCACAGTCAGCAAAATCCTCCTTGTTTACCGATCCGGTTCTCCTCTTTCTTTTATTTTTATTTTTTTGAGCCAAAAAAAAAAAAAGAAAGAAATATTCTCCTGCTCGGTTCTCATGGTAAACATTCTGATTAATATTATGAACTTTCAATTTATCAAAAGGGCACCGGGAACTCTTCTAGTAGGTTGGGTTTCATTACCCAGGATCTCGCTTCTGCTGAGCAGTGATCTGTTAAAAAGATTGCAGCCGCCGAAGTTTGGAAAGGCCACAGTCCCATCTGCATTGGGTTGGGGGTTTTTTTCCCCTCCTTTTCTCAAAGAGCAGGAAGGGAATTAGAAACCTCAGTTTGCAATGTCCTTTTTTTAAGCATCACATGAGCTGACTCACCACCAATTTTGCATCTCAAATAAAAGGCACCTCGGCTTTCTTTCCTCTCCCCCCCCCCCAATTTGTCTTCCCAACTCTTTTGTGGGTGGGTGGACGGGGGTTGGGGGTTATTTATTTTTACATCTCCCCAAAAATACTCCAAATTAAAACTTTCCATAAGCACAGTTTAACCTTAATCTTTTGAAAAGGTAAAAGAGATGCCGGAGCCGTTATTATCAGTGAAGGCTATATACTACTATACCAAAATAAGTACTCTAAGTTGCTTGTACTTTTTTCTTTCTTTCTTTGTTTGTTTGTTTGTTTTTAATTTGATTTATATGCCGCCCTTCTCTGGGGACTCAGGGCGGCTTACAATGCGTTAAGCAATAGCCTTCATCCTTTTGTATATTTATACAAAGTCAGCTTATTGCCCCCACAAACTGGGTCCTCATTTAACCTACCTTAGAAAGGATGGAAGGCTGAGTCAACCTTGAGCCTGGGGAGATTTGAACCTGCAGTAATTGCAGGCAGCTGGATGATAATAACAAGCTATTAGTCTGCTGCGCCACCAGGCTCAGCAGTTTTGTTACCGTTGACCCCATATTTGGGTCATATTTCATTATACATTTGGTAATTTGGTGGAATATAGTAGGAAAGAGCACATAAATATCTTTTTGAAATGCCACCGTCTTAGTATATAATGTCAGTCTTACAGTAGTCTCTGTATATTCATGATCATGGGACATGAATACTTCAGAAACTTCCAGAATGCAATATTTCTCTCCCATTTCAGGGGTGAAATCCAGCAGGTTCTGACAGGTTCTGGAGAACTGGTAGCGGAAATTTTGAGCAGTTCGGAGAACCGGCAAATACCAGCTCCGGCTGGCCCCAGAGTGGGGAGGGAATGGAGATTTTGCAATATCCTTCCCCTGCCATGCCCACCAAGCCACGCCCACCAAGCCATGCCACGCCCACCAAGCCACACCCACAGAACCGGTAGTAAAAAAAATTGAAACCCACCACTGTCTCGTTCCATCTTCCTTCATTTTTAGAATATTTTTTTGTAATTGTATTACTAACATGCTAAATACTGAGACTCTTTCAAGAAGAGAACTGGACTGCCCTCTGTCAGAAATGCTGTAGGGGTCTCCTGCTTGGGCGGGGGGTTGGACTCGGTGGTGAAATGTAAAATTTGTTGCTACCAGTTCTGTGGGCGTGGCTTGGTGGGGCGTGGCTTGGTAGTGGTGGGGTCATGTGACTGGGTGGGTGTGGCCAACTTTTTTTTTTACTTTTTTAAAGCATTTTTTTTTACTACAGATTTGGGCGAATAAGTAGTAAAAAAATGCTTTTTAAAAGTTTTTTTTAAAAAAGATTCCGACGATCACAGCTGTGCCGCACAATCGTCGGAACCCCCCCTCCTTTTTTTTTTACTTTTTTAAAGCATTTTTTTACTACCTATTCACCGGAACCAGTAGTAAAAAAATACTTTAAAAAAGTGGGGGGAAAGTTTCCGAGGATCGCGCAGCCAGCTATGCTGCGCAATCGTCGAAACCTTTTTTTTACATTTTAAAAGTATTTTTTTACTACCAGTTTGCCCGAACTGGTAGTTTTTATTACTATTGGTTTGCCCGAACTGGAGCGAACTCGTAGCATTTCATCTCTGGTTGGACTAGATGACCTACGAGGTCCCTTCCAACTCTGTTAATCTGAATCTGAATCTAACAGGGCCATCATCTTCAGCACTTTGCAATCGCAGTGGATAGTCCCCTTTTTTTTCCAGAGCCGTCGTAAGGCTGAAACGGTCACTAAGTTAACTCTTGCAAATCGAGGACCCCCTGTGTTATCCTCATCAGCAACAACAGCAAGAAGAAGCAGCCCAAAAGGTCCGTTGCAAAGTCAGAAAAGTCTGCCTCTGATTTTCTGTGGAAGCCCGTGCCAACGTCTGGGGGAATCTTGTTGCATCGGAAGCTGGATTGCAAACAGGACGGCTGGCATGCTCGAAGTACGACCGGCCATATGGTGCAGCTGGGAGAGCAGAATTATTTCAATGCCCAACACTGTCTGGATAAAGATAATGCAGAACAAGACATCTGGTCCTTCCGTGAGTGCGGACACGTGTGTGTTTAAATGTTTTAATGTGAGTGAACAGAAAGCCAGAATATTAAAAAGAAAAAAAAATTGTTCTGTGTTAATTGGTGTTAATCACCGGGTGCTTTCACAAGAGGAGACATTGCTTGGAAATCTGCTGATAATTAAATAAAACAGACTTGGGCTGTGTGAGGTTTTGGCTTTGATTCCGAGAAGGAATCAGGGACGGAGGAAAGGCCTGAATGAAGCAACTGTGGGCAGCCCTTGAAAGCAGCTATGTCGTCCTTGCAGCAGCCCCAGGTCCCTAGGGAATTAGGTAGGCACCATTTAACGTTTCGAATATCATCTTTTGTGAATTAAAGCCAAAAGGTAAAAGTTCCCCTCACACATACAGTATGTGCTAGTCGTTCCCGACTCTAGGGGGCGGTGCTCCTCTCCGTTTCAAAGCCGAAGAGCCAGCATTGTCCGAAGACGTCTCTGTGGTCATGTAGCTGGCATGACTCAACGCCAAAGGCGCACGGAAAACGCTGTTCCCTTCCCACCAAAGGTGGTCCCTATTTTTCTACTTGCATTTTTTACCTGCTTTCGAACTGCTAGGTTGGCAGAAGCTGGGACAAGTCACGGGAGCTCACCCCGTTACGCGGCGCTAGGGATTCGAACCGCTGAACTGCCGACCTTCCGATCGACAAGCTCAGCGTCTTACCCACTGAGCCGCCGCACCAAAGCCAAAACAGCTCTAAATCTTATAGTGTTAAGTCCCAAAAGTGCTTTTTTTCCCAGAGGCAACTGAACTTTCTTGGTTTTCTTTGATGACGTTTTGCTTCTCCAGAGCTGAAGAAGCTTCTTCGGAAAGTGAAATGTCTTCAAAGCAAAACCAGAAAGTCCAGTTGCCTCTGGAAAAAGCATCTTTGGGACAACCATGAACCTGGATGATTGAAACCCTCCATAGACCAGGGTCAGCAACCTGTGGCTCTGGAGCCGCATGTGGCTCTTTCACCCCTCTGCTGTGGCTCCCTGTCACTCAAAATATGCGCCACAACCGCCAATGTGCGACACCTGCTGGCAGGCGATTTATTGAGCTTTTCAACTCCCGGTAGGCCAACCATGGATAAATCCAAGAAAAGAAAAGTTTCAGAAGAAAACAGAACATTTAATTCAACTACATATGCTAGTTTTGTGACCGCTCAGGAAATAGTCAGGCACGGGAAGGGTTTTGTGGCTCCCGGAGTTTTCTTTTCTGTGGGAAACGGGTCCAAATGGCTCTTTGAGTGTTTAAGATTGCCAACCCCTGCCATAGACATATAGAATGAAGTCTTTTTCTGTGTTACGTCCATTGCGTGGGTTTTTCATAGGTTGATGACCAGCTTTTATGGAACATAGAATAATAAACTCTGATCCTTCAGGGTTTGTCACTGGAAGTCTCTGTGCGCTCACGTTAAGCACAAGGCTGGCTGTGTTTCAACCCTCCTAATATGTCAATAATCCTGTTTTTAAATGGCTCAATTTGGAAGAGAGGGAGGAATTATTGCTCAAGCGCAAGAGATAACAACGACCATGAGCAACTTGAAAGAAACAAATCACCAACCTTGCCAACCTTTTGGTCTTTCCTTCCTCGGGAGTTCATTATTACGACACAGTGATCGATGGCCTGCTCTCCATCGGCCTGACCCCTGTGGTCACCCCTGTATCACTTTTGCTTACCTCAGTGTTCAGAAGAGCAAGGTGGCCGGAGGATCTGATGCCACAGTTGGAAGCGTTTAATGCTTACGACCAAGTTCTGTTTCCAAACCTTTGGGGATCGAGTGGAGCTATGGATCACCATTAAAGAGCCACACATAGGTTGTTGTAAAGGTGGGCTTTCTGGTTTTATTCTTCTGAAGATGTTTCGCTTCTTCTCATCCCAGAAGCTTCTTCAGCTCTGCCTGGACGGTGGGGAACAGAAGGATCTATATTCCTTGCAGACAGCTGGTCATTTGCATCCTTTTGAGAGAGTCATTGAGGCCACTTGGAGGTTAGTCTGTGTCCTCAGGGTCACCTGAGTGGAGCTGTCCTTTCAGCAGTTCCAAGAAAGCTCCCAACCCATTTGCACCACTCAGGTGAGCCTGAGGACACAGACTAACCTCCAAGTGGCCTCAATGACTCTCTAAAAAGGATGCAAATGACCAGCTGTCTGCAAGGAGTATAAATCCTTCCATTCCCCACCGTCCAGGCAGAGCTGAAGAAGCTTCTGGGATGAGAAGAAGTGAAACTTCTTCAAAGAAAAACAACAAGAAAGTCCAGTTGCCTCAACAACAACAACATTGTTGTTGTTGTTGTAGTTGCCTCCTGAAAAAGCACCTTTGGGACAACCATGACCTGGATGGGTGAGAATCTCTACAGACTCACAGGACACGTTGTTGCTGTGTATGGCTATGAAAAGGGAATTATAGCACAAGGTGCCACAATGCTTGGTGTCGGTGGATATCCGGCAGCCCATAACACGTGATCAAGGCTCGTGCTGAAGCTTGGCATAGTTACCATAAACTCTTTTGGGGAAAACAGGACGGATTCCGATTGGGCAGAACTTTTCGATCTTTCCTGATCCTGAAGCTGCTATCGAGGCATATCCTGTTTTAACTGGACTGGATCGGCACCCCGGTTTTCCTCTGCAGGGAACTATCCGGCTGGGAAGAAATCTAATGTTGTGTGTGTGTGTGAAAAACAGTCACAAGTCACTTTTTTTCAGTGCCATTGTAACTTTGAATGGTCACTAAATGGACTGTTGTCAGTCGAGGAGCAACTGTAACGTATCCCACTCTAAGTCTGAGGCACTTAACACCCATTAGTTGAGATTGGAAAGCCGTTTCATGTACTCAAAGAAGGTGGATTATACCCAGTGAAATGTTTTATCACTTCTCCTGTCCCATTTGAACTGCCTGCTGGATCTCAGGTGGCTTCTCCTCTCTTTTTCCTTGGAGGTCTTCTAGTCCATCGCCTTGCTCAAGCAGGAGATCCTATACCCACAGAGAGGGCTCTACGTGCCATAGGTTCACCACCAGGCCCCTCTATCAGTGTCTTCTTCAAAACCTCCAGTGATGGAGCCCCCACAACTTCTGAAGGCAACTTCTGCTCCACTGGTTAATTGTCCTCACTGTTAGGAAGTTTCTCCTTAATTCCAGGTTGTTCCTCTCCTTGATTAGTTTCCATCCGTTGCTTCTCATCTTGCCTTCTGGTTCTTTGGAAAATAGGTTGAATTGACCAGGGGAACTTTGATAGCAAGATGCAATTCCTCCATGACATGTTTTTTTTGGCCACGTGTGTCAAGTCCTACGAACGCCTTGTGTGGGTTTACTTGACGAAGCTGCCCTTGAAGCTATCCTGAGTTCCCCATCCTAGCTCTGAACTGCTTATCCATAAACCCAGTCGTTTTTTGCATAAATCCCGGGAAGTGACACAACACAGGAAGGCCGAGTCTGTGCGGGGGTGCGAGGTGTTTGTTCTTGTGCCTTTACAAGAACCGAAGGGTTAAAAAATGCAATGCCAGCACGGCAGATGCTAATGGGGAGAAAGAAAGAAAAAAAAAAGAAAGAAAAGAAAGAAAGATATTTCAGTATTCTCATTAAAGTAAGTAATTTCTCCTCCTTCATGGATGTTTGCACAGTTTTGCTTTTCCGCTGTTAATCATAAAAAGGTCAGCTGGTGGAAAATTAAGTTAATAGGGTCAGTGCAATTTGATGAAAAGTAGTTTGGAGTTGTAGCTTAAAGTAGATGGAGGGTAATGCACCTGATTTTATGGGCTTTTTTTTTTAACATCTGCTCCCAATAAAAAATTTCTGCTCCCTTATCCTAGGATACCTATAATCACCCCGTAATTTACATCACCGAAAACGGCTTCTCTCAAAGTGACCCGAAACTTCCATTGATGACGGTCATCGCTGGGATTATTTTAAGGCTGGCTTTGACGGGAGATTTTAAAAAGGTACAATTTAAGAAATGCGGGACGATCAATTGTGCAAACTTAATGCAATTTTCCTCTGCACTTATTTGCATTTAGCAAATGACGAGTGGCTCTCCAAGTTAATGCACATCTGGATAGGCACATGGCAATTAGGAAGAAAATGGTTTTAGAAAGAGAAGAAGCTTAGATCTCCTACAGCAGAGGTCTTCAAACTAGGCAGCTTTAAGACTTGTGGACTTCAACTCCCAGAATTCCTCAACCATAGCTGGCTGGAGAATTCTGGGAGTTGAAGTCCACAAGTCTTGAAGCTGCCAAGTTTGAAGGCCTCTGTCCTACAGCTTGATGTTGGGGCCAAGGAGAACATCCCTTCATCTGAATTCATGATGCCCAAAAGTCCTATTAATTGGAAGAATACGGGAGGGAAGAAAATAAGAGTGGAACACTGTACTATTGATTTCACAAATATTGACTTCCTGGGAGAAACAGAGATAATAAGGCTCTGCCAGAAATTAAAAGGATTTAGGAGTTTTCCGTAGCTGGGAAGGTGGAAGGTTGGTAGACAGTTCAGGAGGCAAAATGCCCAGTTTTCTGCCTCATTTAGGTGATTCTTCATGGAATTGGTTTTGGTTTTAAAGGAGATCCTGTTTGTGGAACAATCTTTTAGAACTTTTTTTTCTCCCCCAAAATCCCTTTGGTTCTTGGACAACAGCGTGTTCCTAAAACACTTAAACCAAAATTTATGTTGCTAAAGTGAGACATTTGTTAAGTGATCCAAAGGTGCTTTTTTTTCTTTCCTGAGAGGCAAATGGACTTTCTGGTTTTTCTTTGATAACGTTTTGCTTCTCATCCCAGAAGCTTCTTCAGCTCCAACTGGAATGGTGGGGGACGGAAGTCATGGAATCCTGTCAGAGCTGAAGAAGCTTATATACCCGGCAATATACTGGAAAATACTCGGAAAGATACTGCAAAAGATCATCAAAAAACAGATCTGCCAACACCTAGAAACGAGTAAAGTAATAACTAGCAGTCAGCACGGGTTTGTTAAAAACAGATCATGCCAAACCAATCTTATTTCATTCTTCAACATAGTGACTAAATTAGTAGACCAGTGAAATACTGTCAACATAATATACTTAGACTTCAGTAAGGCATTCGACAAAGTAGACCACAACCTCCTTCTTCATAAGCTAGAAAAATGTGTGATAGCTAGCTTCACCACCAGATGGATTCGCAACTGGCTGACAAACCGTACTCAACGAGTAGTCCCGGGACACTGTGACCGTCATAAATATGAACCAGTTGCCAAACGGCCGAATTTTGGTCACATGATCATGGGGATGTTGTCGCAGTCATAAGTGTGAAAAACAGTCATAACCCACTTTTTTTCAATGTTGTCGTAACTTTGACTGGCCAAACTGTTGTAAGTTGAGGTTTAGTCTACCGAAAATGGGCAACAAAAGCCGGCTGGATGATTTTGGGCTGGTCACTCTTTCTCAGTCCAATCCTACCTCAGAGGGTTGTTGTGATGGGGAAACTAGGAGGAGAAAGCACGTTGGATATGTTCCCCTCCTTGAGTTGCTTAGAAAATAATAATGGCAGGAATATAAATAAATAAATACCAATTGCAAGCAAACAATTGCATTTATTCCTTGATTTACAATTGAAAATATAGTGGAGAAGCAGAAGGGAAAACCAAAAAAAAAAAACACCAGGTGTATGAAAAGTCAGCAAAGGGAAATGGATGTCCGGTCTCTTATTTCCAGCTGCAGTGATTATAAGGTATAAAACTCTTACTTATCGAGGCATAACGCTCAAATACCTAGGACAAATGCTCTTAAACAACGTTGCCGTTTTATAATTTAGTCCTTAATATCCAGCAGCAGGCCTCTTAAATCTTACCTGGGAATTTGCTCAGTAGCTACACCGTTCAATCTCTTTTTTTTTTTTCCGACCTATCCTTAAATGGTGCTCTTGTCGCTAAAGTTAATACTTTCAGGATCCCAGGTTTTAAATGTGTGAACGTTTGAACAACTGTCAGATTATCTTTCTTTTTTCTTTTTTTCCTATTACCGTTCAGAAGTAAAAATGCTCAGCAGTTGCTTCTGCGGGAATAATACCAGAATCAAGCTCCATACGGACTGATCTATTCATTTTTCCCCCACCCCACCCCTCACTCCAATGATGGAGAATCAATTTAGCAGTGAGAAAATGAGGTAGGCGCAAGGTTTCCGGCCATAGTATTACCAACTTGGCTAACAAAACCCAACTTTTTAGACACAGAATTATGCCTCCGTTAGCCCAGCAGTCCCAAACGGCTGAGATGGTTTTATAATGGACACCTCTCGGTTCGTAATGACAACTTGTCAATTATATTTATTGAAGACTGCAGTAAAAATTGTAAAAAGGTGTGTGTGTGTGTGTGTGTGTGTAGAGGTATACATATTTCAATCTACAGGAGTTCAAACTTAGAAATAGGCCCTCGTCCACTTCCCCAGACAAAAGGGGGAGAAGTGAAGCCATTGCACGCAGCCCATTAAATGTGCATTTTCATTAAATGGAGCCTCTGCGTTCAGAAATGGCAGGGAGACGCAGAGAGTCCCAAGGTATTTGAGAAGGCGAAACACAAATTTCTGCAGCTAATGTATAATGGAACAAATGTTTTCAGAGAGAATCGATGAGAGACCTAAATAACAAAGAGATTTAGTCAAGAAATATGTTTGAGTTTAGGTAATAAAGATTATTGAGCAAACTATAACCCCCCCGAAATCTTATTTAACGTAACTCCTTATACTGACAAGTGTTTCCTGAATTATTATTTTACAGTGGAAAGTTTTCCTATAACTTTTTGGTTATATCTGTTCCTTTGCTTGGCTCTTACTCATCTTCAGAATTCTCTCCTTGTGTGGGTCTGTTTAAATTCTTTAGTGCGTATTTATATATTTACCAGCATACATTGTTCAACTCTTGTTGGAAATGGCACAAACTTTAAACATGGAACTCAAAACAAGTTTGGTATACAGACTAACCCCACTATAAATCTCTGCTAAAATTGGATAGCCCTGGATATCAATGTGTGCCTTTGCTTGCTTTGGTATATGTTTCAGATAATTCTGTCAGCCTTTGATAGATAGCATAAAATAAAGTGCTTTTCCAAGAGGCAACTGGACTTCCTTTGTTTTTGCTTGAAAATTTTGCTTCTCACCCAAGAACTGAAGAAAGCTTCTTGGATGAGGAGTGAAAAGTCTTCAAGGAAAAACAAAAGAAGTCCAGTCAGAGCTGAAGAAGCTTCTTGGATGAGAAGCAAAAGGTCTTCAAAGAAAAACAAAGAAAGTCCAGTCAGAGCTGAAGAAGCTTCTTGGATGAGAAGCGAAAGGTCTTCAAAGAAAAAACAAGGAAGTCCAGTTGCCTCTTGAAAAAAGCACCTTTGGGACAGTCGTGGCCTGGATGACTGAGAACCTCCACAGATGTTTACTCGTCTTTCATGCCCTGTGACCAAAAGAATGTGGTCATTACTGGAGATAAGTTCACCGGCATAAGATGATCCTTTATCTACTTGAATGATACCTTTCTTAAAAAAGGATCTTGAGCTATTATCCGTTTCCAAAGGAAGAGCCCACTCTCTTGTTCCTGATTTAAAGTAAAATGTTAATTGGCATCTTTTGTGGTGAAGAAGAAAGGGCAAATTCACACAAGTAACCCATTATTCTTGGCAAGGGGATCCCTCTTTTCCCCTCCTTTCCCCATGTGTTATTATTTCGCGCAATCATCCAGGTGTTTAGACTGGATTGGGCCTTTTTATCCACCTATGGAGTTCTTCCCAAGGATTTGGGATAGACAGATGTTGTTGCCTGATGGTATTAAAGGTATGGCATTAATGGGTTCTAAGTTGCTTCTTTATTTATATTATTATTATTATTATTATTATTATTATTATTATTATTATTATTATTATTAACTTTATTCATTAAACATGAAACTCAGTCAACTGAACATTCAAAGATGCGTCACAAATACCATTGACTGGTTCTAATGGTTGATACGGGTTGCTGCCAGCCTCCTAGGTATCAACCAAGTACCTTCTTAAGATGTACAATAGAACCGGTAGTGGAAATTTTGAGTAGTTTGGAGAACCGGTAAATACCACTTCTGACTGGGCCCACCTCCATCTATTCTCTGTCTCCCGAGTCCCAGCTGATTGGGAGGAAATGGGGATTTTGCAGTATCCTTCCCCTGCCACGCCCACCAAGCGTGGTTCCTGGAAGAGGATCCAGGTTTTCACTTCCGTGTGAAGAAGTCTGGGGGGGTCTATTAAGCCTTGACTTCAAAAGTTAAAAATACCAAATTATGCAAGCAAAGTTCAAGACCACAGTCGATCATTCAGTTGACCAGGTACAGATGCTAGCTTGCTTTTAAAGTTGAAGTGGAGAAGGATAATTTTCTCTAAAATATCCACAGTGCCTTTTAAGGTAGGTCAGGCTCAGAGAGTTCGCAAACTTGCCCGATCAATCCCCCATTCAGCAAGTTTAATTGGTCGGACAGGAATTTAAACTTGCTCCAATGAACTACATGAATTTTCTTGACACGTCTTTAAATTCCCAACCTTGTGTCAGAGTTAACTTAAAAAAAAATAAAAAAATCTGGGCATTATGTGAAGGCAAGAACCTAATCAATGTATAATCAAGGAAGTTCTTCCAGACCTCACTGGCATTTAATTAGCCTTGCAACATCTTGCAGCCTCCGAATTCATTTGGGTTTTATAGGCCTTCTTTCTTTTTCCCGTAGCGGGGAGCCTTGGGTCGTAGAGATTGTAGCTGCGTTTTGTGTAACTGGAGGTGGCAGTGTTTTGCTACCTCCGTTTCATGTTCTCTTTCAGAGGCAGAAAAAAAAAATCTCCTCCAATTCTTTCATCTCTAATCTGTTGATGTTAAATAAGCTTGGGATAGGCACCTGTTGCCGGCTTGTAACAGGAAAGGAAGATTTAATGCGATATGAAAAATGTCTTTTATTTAAACAAAACAAAATTTAAAAAAAAAAGCTTTTGCAGAGCTACAGTTTCACTGGGCAGCCAGATGTATAGGTTGGTGTTTTTGAAAAAACACACATGCAGAAAGTTTAAAAAAAAACAAAACTGTACACAAAATCCAGCATGACACTGTGATGATGTGTATATTGAAGCCTAGGAAGATTCAAGTTCAATATAAGGAAGCAGGAGGGTGGAAGCTCATTCTCCGAGCTTGTGGGTTGGTTTCCAAACATTTCATTACCAGTCTAGGTAACATCTTCAGTGCTATTTAAGAAGGGCAGATGCTTAGACAGTGCTTTACGTTCCTCTTTAAGCAGTTTACAGAGTCAGCCTATTGACCCCAATGATCTGGGTCCTCATTTACCGACCTTGGAAGGATGGAAAGCTGAATCAACCTTGAGCCGGTCAGAATCGAACTGGCAGTCGGCAGAATTAGCCTACAATACTGCATTCTAAAACCACTGCGCCACCAGGAAGAAGAATGAGACAGGGAATTAAGAGAGGAAGGAAAGAAGGAAGGAAGGAAGGAAGGAAGGAAGGAAGGAAGGAAGGAAGGAAGGAAGGAAGACTAGCAATAGCACTTAGACTTATATACCGCTTCACAGTGCTTTTACAGCCCTCTCTAAGTGGTCCTCATTTTAGCGACCTTGGAAGGACGGGAGGCTGAGTCAACTTTGAGCCTGGTGAGAATTGAACTGCTGGCAGTGGGCAGAGTTAGCCTGCAATAATGCAGTTCTAGCTGCTGCGCCATCACGGTTCTTTACAAATGCTTTGTAAAGAGTCAGAATGGTGAGTTATGGTTTGGAGTATGTCATGGAGCCCCTTCTTGCTAGACTCCAGGAAGGTTTTTGGTCTTTCCAGGAGGGAATTGTGATCGGACATCATACCAAGTCACATAACTCCCGGACACTGGAGCCATCATAAATAAGATTCATTTGCAATATTAAGTAGTTTATGTTTGTTTTTTCTGAGTTTAAGGAGTTAAGGACCTAGGGAGAATATGAAATGTAATAATTTGTTAGCACATTTTAGTTTTTGGTTTGTGAATGCTGTACCCTGTGCTCGTTCTGGGAAGTCTAGGGAGGGGGGTGGGGGGAGGGAAGGAAAGGGAGGGTGGGAAGGGGAGGGTGGGGTTGAGGGGGGAAGGGTGTGTGTGTGGGGGGGTGAAAATGTTTGTATTTTTCATAAAACTTTTCAATAAAAAAAATAATAAATAAGATTCATTTGCCAAGCGTTCGAATTTTGATCACATAACCCTGGGGGATACTGCAACGGTCATAAAGGTGAAAAATGGTCATAAAGTCACTTTTTCCAGTGCTGTTGTAACATTGAATAGTCACTGAATGAAGAACTTGTAAATCAAGGACTGCTTGAGGTTGGTGTGGGAGAAAGAGAGTGAAGACAGCTTCTCCCTGCAGGTTCCCCTATATTTTATGGGGCAAGCAATCTGCTTTAATTTGGCACAGCTTCTGTCTGTAGGTGAGGGACCACAAGGGCAGCCTCCTTAGAAGGACTTCAGCCTGTCTTTTTCAGTTTCTGGGAGCCTGACAGTGAGGGAATAGTTTATTGTCTGTGAAGTGAACTGGCGCTGCTAATCTTTCAGAATTTGATTAATTGTCAGAGAAAAATGTTTGCAGGAGTGAAGATGGGTCCAAGTTTAGCTGAAACCGATCACACTGTTTTGACAAGAGAATATAAGATGCAAACTCTCCTGGATTATTATTTTTTTAAAAACAACAACAACAATGCAACTTTCTCCTTCAAGTCATTCTACCTGGGACGAGTTTAGGATGGAATAAAGATTTGTTTATTTATTCAATTTCTATTGCTGCCCATCTCAGCCGAGTAACCTTCTGGATACCCCTGGCAAGACTTAGATAAGGAAAAACAGTCCAAGGTAACCAAAGAACTTGAGTTCTTCCCTTAATTTCGGCCTTTTTACTAATCCTCTCTATTTTCCCATTAAATTTTCCTAACTTTTCATCTTCTGACTCTTCACTCTTAATTCAATTTGATAACTCGATCCCAGTGGTCAAATCCAATTTTTTTTACTACCGGTTCTGTGGGCGCCGCTTGGTGGGTGTGGTGTGGCTTGGTGGGTGTGGCAGGGGAAGGATTTTGCAAAATCTCCATTCCCACCCCATTCCAGGGAAAGGATACTGCAAAATCCCCATTCTTTCCCCACTCCTGGAAGAAGGATATTGCAAAATCTCCATTCCCACCCCACACCAGGGGAAGGATACTGTAAAATCTCTATTCCTACCTCACTCCCAGGGAAGAATATTACAAAATCTCCATTCCCACCCCACTCTAGGGGAAGGATACTGCAAAATCTCCATTCCCACTCCATTCCAGGTGAAGTATACTGCAAAATCTCCACTCCCACCCCGCTCCAGGGAAAGGATACTGCAAAATCTCCATTCCCACCTGACTCCCAGGAAAGGATATTACAAAATCTCCATTCCCACCCCACTCTGGGGCCAGCCAGAGGTGGTATTTGCTGGTTCTCCAAACTACTCAAAATTTCTGCTACCGGTTCTCCAGAACCTCTCAGAACCTGCTGGATTTCATCCTTGCTCTATCCTAAAAACCATCGCAGACCCCTGTTCATCCTTTTTTTCCCATCCTGGTCCTCCTAACTTTCTTCCAATTGATTAAGGTTAGTAATATTATTACTGTTTGCTATATGTTTATTTTTTTTTTCAATTAGACATTTTAGGTGAAAATAATAACAATACCGATAAAATTAATTAAAGAGCGTAACAAAAGAGAGCACGAATAAGCGTGGAAGAGAAACATAAGAGGCATAAGTTTCAAGTATATCATCAATTAATTATAAACTATTGAATATAATATATTATGAAACTAAAGATGCAAAATAAATCAATAAATAAAAATCTAAGCAGGGATAAATATCAGGAACTGCAGTCAACACAGTATGACTCGCTAAATATAGCTGTAAACTGCAGTAATTTACATCAACACAGAAAGCCTGATTTAAATATTAAGAGATTAAAATAAAAGTTCTGTGCATTGAAGGCTTTTCAAGTTATGCACCCTTCCCAGCAAATTAATTAAATACATTTTAACCTACTAACTACGTTGTAAAATTCAAGTCCAGCCCATTGTATGCATCTCCCAAAAAAAAAAATAGGAATAAACCATGGATTGCAACAGACGAGGCAGATTCTCATATCTTTATTCATCGTTGAAAATTCATCTAATTGTAGCCCAATCCTTGATTTACGGCTACAGTTGGAGCTGGAACTTCCGTCGCTAAGTGGGGCAGTCTTTAAATGAGGGATGCCCCCAGTTTGTGGGGGCAATAAGCTGACTTTGTATAAATATACAAAAGGATGAAGGCTATTGCTTAGCGCATTGTAAGCCGCCCTGAGTCTCCGGAGAAGGGCGGCATATAAATCGAATTTAAAAAAAAAAAAAAAAATCTATGCCTTTTTTTTTGTCACTGCCAATAAGCAAATCGCGTGGTTATTAAACAGAGCCCACTTTTCTTAAGGACTTTGCTTTTCGGAAACCCCCTGAGAAAGCCATCGATGGTGATCCCATGATCCTGGGATGCTGCAAATGCCCAAATTTTGACCATATAACCTTCTGAACGCTGCTGCAGCAGTTGCAAGTGTGAGGTCCTGTCACAAGTCACTGTTTTCAGCAAAGAGTGATTGCAAGACAAAAACTACCTGTCCTAAAGGTGCTTTTTTTCAAGAGGCAACTGGACTTTCTGGCTTTTTCTTTGAAGACATTTAACTTCTCGTCCAAGAAGCTTCTTCAGCTCTGACTGGATGGTGGGGAAGGGAAGGGTTTATACTCCTTGCAGACAGCTGGACATTTGCATCCTTTTAGCAGGTTGTTAAGGTCACTTGGAAGTTTATCTGTGTCCTCAGAGTCACTTGAGTGGTGTAAATAAGTGTGGAGCCTTCTTGGAACTGCTGAAAGGACCGTGTTGTAGATGGGAGATAGATGATGTTGTATCCCTCCATCTCTGTTGAAGGAAGGTAGTTCAATTTTGACACAGATGGCCTCTTTGGCTCCTCTTTCAAACCAGCTGTCCTCTCTGTCCAAAATGTGGGCTTTGCTTTCTTCAAAAGAATGGCCTTCGTTTTTTAAATGCAGATGGACCACTGAATCTTGTCCCGATGGGTTTAGAATAGAATAGAATAGAATAACAGAGTTGGAAGGGACCTTGGAGGTCTTCTAGGCCAACCCCCTGCTTAGGCAGGAAACCCTACGCCACTTCAGACAAATGGTTATCCAACATCTTAAAGATGGTTATCCAACATCTTCTTAAAAACTTCCAGTTTTGGAGCTCTGTTCTCCTGTGCTGTGCCATGTGTTCATGAAGTGGTTGTTTTGTTTCCCCAATTCCAAAATGTGGCTGTTGCTGCCTTCAAAAGAATGGCCTTTGTCTCTTAAATGCTGAATTTTGTCCTGATGGGTTTGTTCTCCTATGTTGTGCCGTGCGTCTATGAAGTGGTTTGAAGGACTACCTATACTTGACGTGTTTTCTCCTGAATTAACAGGAAGTTATAATTATTATGCAATGATCTTACCTTAGAAACTATTCCGTTATCCTTTGGGCATATGCCATTAATAATACATGATAGGTTTGCTGGATTGGCTAGGAGGAAAAACAAAATCCAGAAAACTGTCGAAGACAAATTATTCTCACATCTGTAATTTCTGCAGAGAAATACAGGTGGTTCCCGACTTAAAAGAGTCCATTTAGTGACCCTTCAAAGTTACAACAGCACTGGAAGAAGTGACTTACGACTATTTTTCACATTTAACAACTCACTTAACAAATGTTCCACTTACCAACAGAATTTAGGGGCTCAATTGTGGTCGTAACTCGAGGCCTAGCTCTAGTCCGGGCATCTCCAAGTGCGAATATATGTGTTGGCAATTTAATGAGCGAATGAGAAATTTAAAGACTCTAATTTGTTTTTCTTATCTTTAATTTAGACATATTAGCACATAAATAGCAGCAGTAATTATTATCTCTATAGTAATGCTCTGGGTTGACAGCTTCTCTTGTTTAGAAAGAGAGAAAACTGACCTTCAGGCTCGTTTATTAGTGGTGGGAAATAGTGAGAACTTTTTATAGGGGTTCCACCTTCATTCCCCAAGTGAACTTGAATGGGAGACGCTTTCTTTTTTCACCTTTCCAAAGAGAGTGAATACAGCTATTTTTAAACTAGGCTCCAGAGAGCCTAATATCTTGCTTTTATTTTGGTTTTAAATTGTGTTGGGTTTGGGAGATCTATAATTGTATTATAATAGGCTTGGGAACTGCTTGCTCCTTTAGTGCAGAAAACAATAGCTTACAAGTTTCTAAATGGAGGAATATATAAATTGGGTTTATGACTTGCATCATTATTAGTCTAATGAGAGGATCTGTTTAAAATCATATAAACTTCCTTCCTTCCTTCCTTCCTCCCTCCCTCCCTGCTTCCTGCCTTCTCTTTCTCTTTCTTTCTTTCTTTCTTTCTTTCTTTCTTTCTTTCTTTCTTTCTTTCTTTCTTTCCTTCCTTCCTTCCTTCCTTCCTTCCTCCCTCCCTCCCTCCTCCCTCCCTTCCTCCCTCCCTTCCTGCTTCCTGCTTCCTGACTTCTCTTTCTGTTTCCTTCCTTCCTTCCTTCTTTCCTCCCTCCCTCCCTTCCTTCCTCCCTCCCTCTCTCCCTCCCTCCCTTCCTGCTTCCTGCCTTCTCTTTCTGTTTCCTTCCTTCTTTCCTTCCTCCCTCCCTCCCTGCTTCCTGCCTTCTCTTTGTTTCCTTATTTCTTTCTTTCCTTACTCCCTCCCTTCCTTCCTGCTTCCTTCCTTCCTCCCTCCCTCCCTGCTGCCTGCCTTCTCTTTCTGTCTCCTGCCTGCCTGCTTGCATCCTCACCTCCCCTTCCTCCAAACCTTATAACTTTTCTGCTTTTGTCACAGTTGAGCCCTAGTCCTTTTCATTCACTAGGATGAAAAGAACTATAATCGATCCCTTATCCAATCTGTGACTTGTCATTGGATAGATGAAGTCCAACATGTTCAAATGGCACCAGATTAGAGAAGCTGGTTTGGCAATTTGAAGATTGTATAGATCAAAATATTATAGCCGTGAAAGAGGGGCGAGATTTGACCAATACCTGAACTGAATGCTAGGTTAGGAGGAAGAGGAGGAGGAAGAGAAGGAGGAGGAAGAGGAAGAAGAGGAAGAGGAGGAGGAGAAGAAGGAGAAGGAGAAGGAGAAGGAGAAGGAGAAAAAGAAGAAGAAGAAGAAGAAGAAGAAGAAGAAGAAGAAGAAGAAGAAGAAGAAGAAGAAGAAGAAGAAGAAGAAGAAGAAGAAGAAGACACTATAACTAAAAGGAATTTTTGGATGAATGAAGTTGGCGTAGAGACATCATGTATTATAATGTCCAAAACCAAAAAAAAAAAAAAAGGATTAATAGGTGAACTTGAGAAAATACCTCTACACAATTGAAAAGGAAAGTTATTTCAATGAAGGAACCAAAGGAGCTGTCAAAGAGATATGAAGACCCATAAATTGCTGTCATAACTCTCCAAGAATGAAAAGTCCTCGCAGAGACCGAGTGTCCTAAGGTGCAAAGCTAATATAGAGATCAAGGAGAAGGAAGTATGGAAGAAAGAGCCACAAGAAAGAGATAGCTAATGTGTAAGACAAGACAAATGATGTGCTTGGTTGTACACCTGAAATGGTTCTTTTGGCTGTTGTGACCACCTATGGTGGTTAATTAATTAGACAACCTTCCTGATACAGTGATTAATGGGCAGGCTGGATGTAAATAGATCTATGCTAATTAATAATATAGCTGTCACCTGAGAACTTGGTCACAGGAGTAGGCAGTGAGAACTAACTTTCTGGGCAACAGTTCCTTGGTGACACATTACCTGGGGTAACCACATGGGAGATAGAGAACATCATTCTCCACCCATGGCAGGTAAATTTGCATGTGAGTCATCCTAATGTTCTTCTCTCTCTCTCTCTTTCATTTTCTGTCTCTTCTCTCTTCTCTCTCTCCCTCTCTCTCTTTTCTCTGTCTCTTCTCTCTCCTCTCTCTCCCTCTCTCTCTTTTCTCTCTCTCTCCTCTCTCTCCCTCTCTCTCTTTTCTCTCTCTCTCCCTTCTCTCCCTCTCTCCTCTCTCTCTCCCCCTCTCCTCTCTCTCTCTCGTTCTCTATCTCCTCTCTCCCTCTCCCCCACCCTCTCTCTTCATGAAACCGGTTTTTCAGTCCTATCAGAAGAGAGTAGGACTCACAGGGAACTGCTGTTGAAGACAACTCAACAAAAATTGAGATAATCCTAGAATGCAGGTGACAGAGTTCCAACGGGGGACTAATCAACGTGAACAGGTGTTGAAGGAGCTCCATTACCTTCAGAGCTCTTTGCAAAATGCTGGTAAGTTGTCTATAGAAACTGGGGATCTTAGGTAACATCTGCTGGCCCAGGAGCCATTAATCTGCGGAGGGCTTTTGTTGGTACTTTTCTTCAAGAGCAGCTGAGCCAGGTGCTAAGCAGAAGAAACCATTTATGGAACTTGGTCTCCTAGGAAGATCACTTGGCACTGTTTCTGTTAATGGCTTCAGTGCTGGGCCATCTTTTCTATCTCCTCGGTCTTTCAGACATTGGAAACATAGATTTTTGGATTTAAATCTTAAGACGCTCTTATCTAGGCGTACATCCAGTTTAACTTAATAAGACATGGTCTGCTGAGGACCATGGTTGATGAAGGTTGGTATTTAAGGAGGATGGAGCATTGCTGATTTTAAACAGCATTGTTTCCATGCGGTTTTCAGTCTGAGTTTCATAGAATAGAATTCTTTATTGGCCAAGTGTGATTGGACACACAAGGAATCTGTCTTGGTGCATAAGCTCTCACTGTACATAAAAGAAAAGATACGTTCATCAAGAATCATAAGGTTCAACACTTAATGATAGTCATAGGGAACAAATAAGCAATCAAATCATATTAGGAAACAATAAATATAAATCTTAAGGATACCAGCAACAAGGTTACAGTCATACAGTCATAAGTGGGAGGAGATGGGAGATGGGAACGTTGAGAAGATCAATAGTAGTGAAGACTTAGTAAATAGTTTGACAGTGTTGAGGGGATTATTTGTTTAGCAGAGTGATGGTGTTTGGGAAAAAACTGCCCTTTTTTCTAGTTGTTCTGGTGTGCAGTGCTCTATAGCCTCGTTTTGAGGGTAGGAGTTGAAACAGTTGATGTCCAGGATGCGAGGGGTCTGTAGATATTTTCCCAGCCCTCTTTTAGACTCGTGCAGTAGACAGGTCCTCCATGGAAGGCAGGTTGTTTTTTCTGAAGTTCTAATGATCCTCTGAAGTCTCTTGTCTCTCTTGTTGGGTTGCAGAACCAAACCAGACAGTTATGGAGGTGCAGATGACAGACTCAAGAATTCCTCTGGAGAACTGGATCAGCAACTCCTTGGGCAGTTTGAGCTTCCTGAGTTGGCGCAGAAAGAACATTCTTTGTTCTGCTTTTTTTGATGACATTTTTGATTAGATGATTAGATTCAATCTTGTGGTGACTGGGCATTTTCCACAGTGAATAAGGAAGATCTTGTTGTTCAGCAGCCTTGATCATAGGGGAGCGAGAGCTTGTGGTCTTCTAATGGGGGGCAGGGTCCTCTTTCTAAGTACCGGTAACCAGTTTTCTGATAAAGGGGCGAAAAAGGGCCTTTCTGTTAAGCGAATCAGGATCCCTGGCTAGTCCAGAACAATTTTTTTCTACCTGAAGCAATACAGAAAGTCTTAGGGTCCTCCACTCTACTTAAAAAAGTGGATTATAGGTTAATTCAGCAATGTTACCATTCCATTAAGCCGTAGCTGTACATATCTGTGTTCCAAAAGAGGGGAACAAGGAAGCAAAGAGGATTGAGTATTGCTTGAAATCTTCCATCAATCCCTCAGAATAGAGCTGGAAGGGACCTTGGAGGTCTTCTAGCCCAACCCTCTGCTCAAGCAGCAGACCCTACACCAGGGATGGCTAACCTTTTTCCCATCGCGTGCCAGGAGCAGGGGAGTGTGTGGGGGGGTTGCACGTGGCCACACCCATAATTCTATGTGTCCCATGCATGCACGCGTGACCCCCCCACCCGCTCCCACCCGCTCCTGGCACGCAATGTCCTGGTGGGCCCGGTAGGCCCGTTTTTCTCTCTCCCCGGGCTCCAGAGCCTTTCTAGGAGTCTGGGGAGGGTGAAAAGAGCCTTCCCCAACTCCCCTGGAGGCCCTCTGGAGGCGAGAAATGCCTGTTTGCCAACTTCTGGTCCCACCTAGAAAGGCTCTGGAGCCTGGGGAGAGAGAAAAACGGGCCTCCCCCACCATCCCCTGAGGCCCTCTGGAGGCAGGAAACAGCCTGTTTCCCTACTTCTGGTGGGCCCAGAAGGCCCGAAAATCAGCTGGTCAGCGTGCACCTGCGCGCCAGAGCTGAGCTTGCATGCCCACCAATATGGCTATAGGTTCACCATCACGGCCCTATACCATTTCTGACAGATGGCAGCCCAGTCTCTTCTTGGAAACCTCCAGTGATGGAGCACCAGAACTTCTGAAGGCAACTTCTGTTCCACCGGTTAATCGTCCTCACTGTTAGGAAGTTTCTCCTTAGTTCCAGGTTGCTTCTCTCCTTGATTAGTTTCCATCTGTTTTTTTTCCTGTCCTGCCTTCAGGCGCTTTGGAAAATAAGAAAAGAAGGAAAAGAAGATTCTGCAGGATTCAACTTCTTCTTCTTGATTGCTATTCTATCTTTTAACATAGGGAGCCTCTAATATAATTCAGAGCGGAAATCTGGGAAGAATTAAAAGCCTACTTTGAAATCTCGCAGAATATTTCTCCTTATAAGTTGCCCTTATAGGGGGTCTCACAAGCCACTTGATTTGTGTGTGTGTGTCCCAGCACACCTCCTTCAACAACACTTAAGTGTTCAGCGGAGTCATACGACACAGACGCCATGGAGTCACTTCTCTTCTCCCAAGAGGAGAAATCTTTGTATTTCTAAATGAGATAATCTGCTTCCAGGGCAAAAATGTAGTTAAAGAGTCTTCTGCTTGCCCTAAAAAAAAAAAAAAAAGATAGAAAGGATGAGAGAAAACGAGTTTGAATAAGTGATGCGCTATGACAGCCAGAACGTTGGGGGGGAAATTGTTCCTTCGGCTGGGAAATGATGAACTCCCCGACGGGTTTTTCTCATCAAAGTATCGGCGTGAAGTCCCTCTGTGGAGCCAGAGTCCTATCGCCGAGAACGCAGTACATCAAAAGTTGACCCCGGCGTATTATTTCGCGCCTCACCTTTCTCTTACATTTTGGCTTCTCCTTGGCACCCCTTTCCCCACCTGAGGTGGTTTAAAAGGAGAAGAATTGTAGGAACACGGGGTTCTTATCGCCACCGTTCCAGCTCCTGCGGACCCAGACTTCCATCCTTGTCGTCCTCACTTATCTTTCTACGCAGCACTGTTTTGAGGGGAGGTTTAATACACAAAAGATTGTTTCCCTCAAGATTTAGGTACCTCATAAATCAACCTGACAAGTCACGTGGCCCAGGTTCTCCCCCCCACCCCGTTTTTGTCTGTGGTGATGCGCGCGGACAATACGGTGGCGTTCCCAGAGGCTCATTGTCTAATCGTGTCATGAAGGGGTTGTGTTCTTCTCACGCTGTGTTAGACTCAACCTAGAGGCCATTCTTTGTGGGAGCATTCTTTTGGCGTGCGTATCGTGTGTGTGTGTGAGAGAGAGAAGAGGGAGATGGATTTCCGGTGCTACATTTCTCCACACGAAATGAAATGTAAAGGTGCAACTGTGGTTGGTTATCGCAGTGTGACCAAAATGTCCCTTTATTGTGGAATCAATTGGATGACCAATGCATTTCCATTAAGATGGAATGGAATGGAATGGAATGGAATAGAATAGAAAATGAAGGGAAGGGAAGGGAAGGGAAGGGAAGGGAAGGGAAGAGAGAATGGAAGGGAAGAATAGAATAGAATAGAATAGAATAGAATAGAATAGAATAGAATAGAATAGAATATGGAATGGAATGGAATGGAATGGAATGGAATCGAATGGAAGAATAGAACAGAACAGAACAGAACAGAACAGAAAATATGGAAGGGAAGGGAAGGGGAGGGGAGAGGAGAGGAGAGGAGAGGAGAGGAGAGGAGAGAAGAGAGAATGAAATGAAAGAATAGAATAGAATAGAATAGAATAGAATAGAATAGAATAGAATAGAATATGGAAGGGAAGGGAAGGGAAGGGAAGGGCAGAGAAGAGAAGAGAAGAGAAGAGAAGAGAAGAGAAGAGAAGAGAAGAGAAGAAAAGAGAAGAGAGAATGGAATGGAAGAATAGAAGAGAGTAGAGTAGAGTAGAGTAGAGTAGAGTAGAATAGAATAGAATAGAATAGAATATGGAAGGGAAGGGAAGGGAAGGGAAGGGAAGGGAAGGGAAGGGAAGGGAAGGGAAGAGAAGAGAAGAGAGAATGGAATGGAAGAATAGAAGAGAATAGAGTAGAGTAGAGTAGAATAGAATGGAATGGAATGGAATGGAATGGAATGGAATAGAATAGAATAGAATAGAATAGAATAGAATAGAATAGAATAGAATAGAATAGAATAGAATAGAATAGAACAGAATAGAACAGAACAGAACATTGGAATAGAATGGAATGGAATGGAATGGAATAGAATAGAATAGAATAGAATAGAATAGAATAGAATAGAATAGAATAGAATAGAATAGAAAATATGGAATGGAATGGAATGGAATGGAATAACAGAATTGGAAGGGACCTTGGAGGTCTTCTAGTCCAGCCCCCTGCTCAAGCAGGAGAACCCCTTGACTATACACACTTTTGTTGGCAGGGTGATGTCTCTGCTTTGTAGAATGCTGTCTAGATTTGCCATGGCTTTCCTCCCCAGGAGCAAGCGTCTTTTAATTTCTGGGCTGCAGCCCCCATCTGCGGTGATCTTGGAGCCCAGGAAATTAAAATCTGTCACTACCTCCATTTCTTCCCCATCTATTTGCCAGGAATTGAGAGGTCCGGATGCCATGATCTTAGTTTTGTATTTTCTAATAGAGTTTCTATCAATCCATGAAAAAGTGGCAAGAAGAAGCAGTGAGATTAAAATTCAGGAGTGTAACATTTGGGGGGACAGCCTGTTTTATCACTAAGCAGTCAATTCTTTTAATTCTTTTAGAGAGTCATGGAGGCCACAGTCAGTCCTTTTTCCTTGTCCTGTGGTCCTTGTGTACAAAGTTCACTTACCGGTTGAGTTTCTTGGAGTTTCCACCAAGTGAGAGCCATCCAGGAGGACCCTAACCAGTGTGTCCTCCAGGAGTCAAGATTGTCTTCTACTCATCTATTTATGTTCAGTGATTAATGGAATTGTAATTACTTTTCTCTCGTTTCATTTGCTAAAGCGGAGCTAATGTCTTCACCAAAGAACGACAACACCAGGAGTGATTTTGAGAATAGTGGCGGCGAGAAGTTAAAGTTCAAGCCAGAAGTTCAAAGATGGCTTCCATGAAGGACTTTCTTTCACTTTATCCATACGCAACGATCTTGTGAGACGGCTGTGAAGACTGACCAGTTGCACAGTTGCCTAGTTTAAGCCATGATTAAGGATATTCTCAGTTCATCCAGATCATGGTTGTGAAACCACAAAAAAAAAAAACCACCTTTGGGACAATCCAGGGGTGAAATCCAGCAGGTTCTGACAGGTTCTGGAGAATCGGTAGTGGAAATTTTGAGCAGTTCGGAGAACCAGCAAATACCACCTCTGGCTGCCCCCAGAGTGGGGTGGGAATGGAGATTTTGCAATATCCTTCCGCCAGGAGTGGGGAGGGAATGGGGATTTTGCAGTATCCTTCTCCAGCCACGCCCACCAAGCCACATCACGCCCACCAAGCCACGCCCACAGAACCGGTAGTAAAAAATTTGGATTTCACCAAATTTGGACAACCACGATGAAGTGGAGACTTGAACCCGGAACCCTCTTCATAAAATAGAATAACTGATTTTTCTCAGTTTCGGTGCAAAAGATCTATGATGCAGCAGTCTCTAAAACCCAACAAGGAGTTTTAATTAAAGGTCTGGTCAATGTTTAAACGGGGAAAACTGTTTCTAAGTTTTGTTCGGTGTAACAAAAGGGTGATATATAAATGTAATTAAAAGGAAGCGGTTGATTTCCTTTTTCTTTGTAGCAATTTACACTGATGGCGTCCAAGCGAAAAGTCTACTTTGTACGGTCCCTTCCGGACAGTTTTGGATGGATTTGTGGATACAGCTCTGGATTTGGATTTTTTCCAGGTAGATTTTGAAAATTTGTTCCTTACAAATCAGCGACTGAACATGCAAAAATCATTGCCAAACAATGGACTGATGGACTCCCCTGGTCACCAACGAACCTCAACGAAATGGGATTTGGGTTTTTAAATAAATATCTGTCAAAAAAGCACAATCAAGAAAACGTGGGAGTGGAACAACAACGACACAAGGGACGTAAAACCTTTAAAAAAAAGAAAGCTGCAAGATGTGGCCTATTTAAAAAAAAAAAAAAAAACCCTAAATGCTGGGTAGCTATTATGTAGTTGCACAATGTTTATTATTGGACTGGGCAGAAATTCATTAGATGAAGGTAGGTAATTAACCCACTTTGATTAAATACGTAGACCATCAGTGGTTCAGTACTCTTTTATTCCTTTTCTTTTTTTTTAAAAAAAATAAATAAATAACTCCATGCAGGTAATTCAAATTCTGTGCTGCCAAGAACAGATGAATTCTGTACCTGCACTAATTAGACAAATCTGCCGTATTTTTTTTTTTAATTATTATTATTGTATATAGTTTGTCCTGCAAAGCTAGTTAGAACTGAAGGGAACACTAAATGTGTTTGCCGATAAAGGATGAAGTGGAAGAAAGAAAGAAACTAGTCCTCAAGAGAGGCATTTGTGAAGCTTTGCCTGTCTAGAAGGCTGGGGAAAGGGCTGTTTTCCTGCATCAAAGTGACGGCTTCTGTTCAATGGCTCATTGTGAGGCGGGAACAAGGGGGGAAAACATGCATGTGGAGCCTCCCCCCAAATGTCACTCCGGTTGCTTTTCACTCACAGCAAGGGCAGAATAGCTGCAGGCCCAGGGATGGGTCCCCAATGGGGTGGGGGTGGGGAGCCACTGTTCTAGGTGCAAAAAATAGTAAGATTAGCAAAGGCCGACATGCTTCCATGTCCTGGAATGGAATGGAATGGAATGGAATGGAATGGAATGCAGTAGAACAGAACAGAAGAATGAAGAATGGAATGGAACTAAACTGAACTGAACTGAACTAAACTAAACTAAACGAAACTAAACTAAACTAAACTAAACTAAACTAAACTAAACTAAACTAAACTAAACTAAACTAAACTAAACTAAACTAAACTAAACAACAGAACAGAACAGAACAGAACAGAACAGAGAAGAATGGAATGGAATATAGAATGGAATAGAATGGAACAGAACAGAATAGATTAATGAAGAATGGATCGGAGCAAAACAAAACAAAAGAACAGAACAGAATAGTGAAGAATGGAATGGAATATGGAACGGAATGGAACAGAACAGAAGAATGAAGAATGGAATGGAACAAAACAAAAAACAAAACAACAGAA
The DNA here is from genome assembly GCF_059756535.1 of Pantherophis guttatus. Taxonomy (NCBI): domain Eukaryota; kingdom Metazoa; phylum Chordata; class Lepidosauria; order Squamata; family Colubridae; genus Pantherophis; species Pantherophis guttatus. The sequence goes on along the minus strand of NC_142070.1, from coordinate 82,511,741 downwards.
CAGAGCAGAGAAGAATGGAATGGACTATAGAATGGAATAGAACGGAATGGAACAGAACAGAATAGATTAATGAAGAATGGAACGGAGCAAAACAAAACAAAAGAACAGAACAGAACAGAATAGTGAAGAATGGATGGACTATGGAACAGAACGGAACAGAACAGAACAGAACAGAAGAATGAAGAATGGAATGGAATATAAAATGGAATAGAACAGAACAGGATAGGACAGGACAGAATAGAATAATGAAGAACCCAACCCAACCCAACCCAACCCAACCCAACCCAACCCAACCCAAACCAACCCAACCCAAACCAAACCAAACCAAACCAAACCAAACCAAACCAAACCAAACCAAACCAGTATTCAGTAAACTCTTTCAAACTCTACCACTTTAATCTTCCAAGCCCAAATGTAATGAGTGTGATCAATCCAGAGAGAGAAAGAGAGAGGGAGGGAGAGAGAAATGTTCTCCTGGTCTTGCAGAAAACCGTGTATGCAAACACTGAGCTTTCTGGTGTGATTCTCTTGGGCTTCCAGATGTAGGTGAAGGTCTCTCAGGACTCCGTCCAAAATGAAAGGATTCCTTCTTTTTCTTGGTCTCAGCCAGGCTGAGGAGCCAGAGGGGGAGCCTCATGGACTACCGTTGCTACTTCAGCTTTTTTAGAAGAGAAGGGGTTCTGTCTTCTCCCTACTTATTCCTTCAAAGCAGAAGGGGCTTTACCTCGCCATGTTTTTGAATGCGTTGATGTCGTACTCGTGAACTTCACTTTCAAAAGGGTTTAAAGTCAGACCGTACTGGCATTTTCAATGGGAAATTGACGTGTGCGGTACTGCAGGCTACTTCTGCGGATCACAGGCTGCCAGCTGTTTGGCGGATCGAATCTCACCAGGCTCAAGGTTGACTCAGCCTTCCGTCCTTCCGAGGTCGGTAAAACAAGGACCCAGATTGTGGGGGGCAAGAGGCTGACTCTGTAAACCGCTTAGAGAGGACGGTAAAAGCACTTTGAAGTGGTATATACGTCTAAGGGCTATTGCTAGTCCCTTCCTTCCTTCCTTCCTTCCTTCCTTCCTTCCTTCCTTCCTTCCTTCCTTCCTTCCTCCCTCCCTCCCTCCCTCCCTCCCTCCCTCCCTCCCTCCCTCCCTTCCCAGTGGTTAGAATACAGTATTTCAGGCTAACTCTGCCCACTGCCAGCAGTTCTGTTATCTTTGTACTTTTCATTTGTGATTTTAAATACTCCCCCTGCCTTGGATTTTACCAATGGTTCTGTATTATATTCCCTTCAGATTTTATCTTATTATCCAAGAAAGAAGTGCTCTCTTTAATTAGGACAGCAGGTAGAAATTTGTCCTGATAGATATATTTATAAATTCTATTTTATACGTGGCCTATAGGTTTTGTTTTTCCACAGAAAAGGGGGATTGTTTCTGCATTAGTAAATTACATTCTTCAACTCATTTGGATTAGCGGCTGAAATAAATATGCCAAATAGGTGAAGTTAAAACTCACTGAAAGTGCTGTATCCCTTTGAACTTTTGTATTGGGTTTGAGAAGATCTCTCTCTTTCTACCTCTCTCTCTCTCTCTCTCTCTCTCTCTCCCTCCATCCTTTTCTCTTTCTCTCTCTCTCCCCCTCCCTCTTTTTCTTTCTCTCTCTCTCTCTCTCTTTCCGTCTGTCTCCCTCCCTCCCTTTCTCTCTCTTTTTCTGTTCCTCTTTCTCTCTCCCTCCCTTCTCTCTTTCAAAGTTTCATAAGACAAAGGGCAATTCACTAATTACTCCTGAAAATTAGTATTGCTGTGTGGTTATATAGAAGGAACAAAAAAAAAAAAAAAAAAACAGACCAAACCCCTGCAGTATTTCAATTAATGTTATTTTTAATTGCTTGTATTAGCATTTAAGATCAAGATTGATCAGCTTTGGACCATCAAAGAAAGGGCTGAACTGTGGGGTGGAAGTTCCTAATTATACTTAGAATCTGTCGATACGATACATAATCCAGCTAAAAGGTCAACAAAATATAGTACGATGATGGCAACGTTTGGCTTCTATTGAATGTGGAAGGCAGGAGACTTCTCCAATCTTACCTGATCATCACATCCAAAAAGGCTGTTGTGGCCCCGCCCTCTGAGCCTGTCCCATCGGAGGAAGAAAGCTCCGAGCATGAGGAAGAGGAGTCAGCCAGGCCTTCCTCTCCAGGCCCCTCCCCTCTGGCACTGTCTCAGGTGCCGGCTGAGGGAGAGGAGATTAACAGAGAGACAGGTGTCTCGGATGAGAGTGAAGGAGAGACATCATTCCTGGACGCACGCCTCCGAAGGCGTGATAAATGATTGCAGCAGCTCAGGAGGCGTGCTAGGGATTAGAACTGAGTCACTGGACCACACCCCAGAGACTATATAATAGAGGGTGGTGGCCAGTGATCCCTGTGACGAACAAAAATAAACCTTGGATAGTCACTAAAGCCTCGTCCGAAACTGCTGAGAGGAATATTAATTCTGTTGGACTCTTGTACGCTGAGTATATTATCTTTCTGTTTTCTGTGGAAATAAAAGCACTTGGCAGACGGTGTGTATATCGCTGCCAAGTTGGAGATAAAGACCTGGGTGTGTTCCAAGTGCTTCTTTAACCCTCGGCTGGCTGTGTTTGTGTGTGTGTGTGGACGGGGACAGATCAAAGGCCCAACCAAGGCTGCTCCTTGTTTATGGAAGATGCTTCAAGGCAGATCTTTTATCGTGCAATTATCCTGCCACCTTCACAACATTTTGGAGAGGGGGGCAGCCAATGTCATATCCTATATGCGATTAATACTAGTTGCAGTGCAACTGGTAACAGAGTTGGGCGAGTTATAGCGTGTGTCCCGTGACATGGGAATGGGCCATTAAATTGGCTTGGGATGTACTCTGATTGCATTTTAGAAGTTCCTTGGTCAGGAACAGAGTTGGAAGGGACCTTGGAGGTCATCTAGTCCAACTCCCTGTACAAGCAGGAGACCCTAGACCCGTGATGGCAAACTTAGGGCATGCGTGCCACAGGTGGCATGTGGAGCCATATCGGTGGGCACGCGAGCATTGCCCTACACCAGTCAGCTGATTTTCGGGCCTTCCGGGCCCACCGGAAGTCGGGAAACAGGCAGTTCCCTCCCTCTGGGGGGTGGAGAAGGCCATTTTTTGCCCTCCCCAGGCTCCTAGAAAGCCTCTGGAGCCTGGGGAGAGCGAAAAACAGGCCTTCTGGTCCCACCGGAAGTCGGCAAACAGGCTGTTTCTGGCCTCTGGAGGGCCTCCGAGGGGGTAGGGAAGGCTGTTTTTGCCCTCCCCAGATTCCAAGAAAGCTTCTGGAGCCTGGGGAGGGCGAAAAATGGGCCTACCGGGCCCAATGTCATCATGTGCCAAAAGCGGGGGGAGAGGGGGGGTCACACACGCATGTGCAGGGAGTTGGGGCGCATTGCATTATGGGTGTGGGCACATGTGTGCATGACCCCCCCTCACACTCCCCCCACTTTTGGCACACGAAAGTCCATTTCACACAAGTGGCTGCCCAGTCTCTTCTTGAAGGCCTCCAGTGATGGAGCCCCCACGGCTTCTGAAGTCAACTTCCATTCCACTGGATAATTGTTCTCGCCATTAGGAAATCTCTCCTAGTTCTAGGTTGCTTCTCTCCTTGAGTAGTTTCCATCCGATGTTTCTTGCCTTCTGATGCTTTGGAAAATAAGTTGACACCCTCTTCGTTGTGGCAGCCCCTCAAATATTGGAACTCTGCTATCATGTCCCTCCTGGTCATCCCTGTTTTCTCTACTCTCAGCAATTGGTTTCCCTTAAACAGTGATTAAAAGAGCAAGCGTGAATAAGAATCCACAAAAAAACCAACTCAGATAGCAAGCCTTGCTTAGATTACCCACCTGCTAAGGCCTTCCGGATGATAGAAGTGACCATTTAACCAGATAAATTGTATTTACAGTCGGATGTACATACCCTCAAATTAAAGCTGACAGTCTGCAGTTAAAGCACATTGTGTTTGTTTCATTCCAACTCCATTGTGGTGGTGTATAGAGCCAAAGATGTTAGAATTGTGTCGATGTCCCAATATTTCTGGACCTGACTGTATCTTAAGTAAACCAGAGATTTTCCAGCTACTACTTGCTTGTCCACTCTGTAATCTAATTCCGCCGTGATACGTTTTGTAGCAGCGACAGAAGACCTGACATCTTAGAATGTCTTTGTTCTTTTTTTGTCTACTGCGGTAAAATTATTCAGGTGTATCCAGAAGGTGAAGAAGTGGGCAGATGGTGGCACACTGAGAAGAAGATGGAATTGGGGTCTCCAGCCGAGTTCTTATACCAACAGGTAGAGCCTTCTGATGATGGGAAATGTCCTTTTAGGCCCGTGGAGTGAAGAACGCCTAAGGCCATCAACATTTGGATTTTTTGAAGGGCAGCCAAGACTTTGTTCAGGTAAGTAAAAAAAAAAGCCACTTTACCCTTAATTATTTACTTGGGTCGAGTTTTAACTGTCTTTGGAAGATCTGGAAGCCTCCTAAGGAAGCTTTACTGCGTCTATAACAACTACAGGAGCACAGGATGTCCATCTGCCTTGAGGAGGAATTTCAGAAAGTCCTGTGGTTGAGAAATGACATCTTCCTCTACTCTCTCACCACCACTGAATGGTAGCTGACGTGTCTACGAACTCTCCATTTGTGGATGAAGTGTCTCCACCATATTATGTTCATCCTCAATTAATCTGTCTTGCTCTTTATGAACCTCTTCCAAAGATACTCAAACTCTTGGCTCAGCCATCAATACTTTAGAAGGCCAAGGAAGGTGAGAAATTGGGAGAAGACCTTGGGAGGAGAGAAAAGCTCTTGGAAGTCCAAGGAAAGTAACTCAGTAACAGAGTTGGAAGGGACCTTGGAGGTCATCTAGTCCAACCCCCTGCTCACGTAGAAGACCTGTACTAGGGATTCGAACCGCTGAACTGCCAACCTTTCTGATCGAGAAGCTCAGTGTTGTTTATGAAATACGAGCCCTTGCTCTCTTCAGTTGTTCTCCCCATTGTTTTTGTAGTCCTGCCCTGTTGACCTATAGCTCCAATTTCATGGCCTCCGTGATTTGACTAAGATACATGATCTGCTATATCCAATCAAATCTATTGTTGTGTCAGTAGAGAGAGAATGGAGAGGGATAGAGGAGAGAAGAGAGGACGGAGAGAGAGGGAAAGAAGAAAGGGAAAAGGAGAGGAAGAAAGAGAGGGGAAACAAGAGTAGGAGAGAAGGTTAGAAGGGAGGAAGAAGGGAGAGGAAGGAGAAGGAGAGGAGGAAAAGGAGAGGAGGAAAGAAGAAGGTAGAAGAGTAGATGGAAGAAGGTAGGGAAAGGAAAGAGAGGAGAGGGAGAAGAAGGATTGTTGTAAAACAAGGGAGATGAAATGGTAGAAGAGCAACCCCAAATATAATTAAATTGTTTTTTATTTTTTTTAAATTTGATTTATATGCCGCCCTTCTCCGGAGACTCAGGGCGGCTTACAATGTGTTAAGCAATAGCCTTCATACTTTTGTATATACCTGCTTAGTAGGGCTTTCGCCCCCTCCCAAGCGGTGTTCTTTTTTTATACAAAGTCAGCTTATTGCCCCCACAAACTGGGTCCTCATTTCACCTACCTTAGAAAGGATGGAAGGCTGAGTCAACCTTGAGCCTTGGAGAGATTCGAACCAGCAGAAATTGCAGGCAGCTGTGTTAATAACAAGGTGCTTAGACCACTGTACTATCAAGGCTCTATTGTTTAGGATGAAGATTGTTGTTAGTATGAAAGCTAAAAGAAAATATGTATGTTAAATAAGAAATTGTACATTTAAGATATGTTTCTGAGAAAAATAAAAAACTTTTTCCAAAAAAAAATGTTGTATATAATCAGTCCTCATGACTGCAATTGAGCCCCAAATTTCTGTCTCCAAACAAGACAGCTGTTAAAGTGCCCCATTGAACGACCTTTCTCACTACCGTTGTTAAGCGAACCCCTGCAATTGATAAGTTAGTAACCTGGTTGTTAAGTGAATCTGGCTTCCTCGTGTTCTTTCCTTGTCAGAAGGTCGCAAAAAGGGATCATGTGACCCTGGGACACTGCAACCGTCATAAGTACATGCCAGTTGCCAAGCCTCCAAATTTTGGTCATTTAACCATGGGGATGCTTCAATGGCCATACAATTGTAAGTCACTTTTTGCAATGCCATTGTGAATAGTTGTAAATCAAGGACTCTCAGTATTCTCCTCTGCAGAAATCTTTCCAGAGGGATTGTAATCTTTAGTCCTTCTTCGCCTGCCAATAACCCCACGTGCCCTTCATTGTAATTGCGTCCCAATCTCCTGTTCAATTCCCCTACAACTCCCTCGCAGCTCATCCCGAATTATCATCTAGTTGCACTGAAAAGTTTGACTATCAAATTTCATTCCCAGGGTGGGAAAAAAAAGGGGGGGGAAACAGAGGAGGGAACAAGCCATTTGGGCCTAAAGGTTGAATCCTGTTTTGCATTTTTTATTCAGACTTCGAGCGTTTATGTCTCGTGAGGCTGTAGTTTCCTCACCGTTTAGTTTTAATATTTGCACCGTTTTAATATTTGCATCCCAAACAACCCAGTGACCAGCGTTCCATGTGGCAAAGAGATTTTCCTCCTCCAGATCAGGGGTGAAAAACGGGGATTTCCCTCAGGAAAAGAAACCATCGCATTTTTTGCTTTGTAATCTGTTGTCTGTCAAAAGGGGAGCATATGGTGGCCTCTTTTCCGATTTCTTTCATGACTTCATGGTGCTGCATTCCAAATTTGCACAGCGAGTTCCTGGATGGAAGCAAATAAATCTTTGTTTTATGTGGCTGCGAAATGATTTTGAGGGGTGGGGGAGTCGAGAGAGCAAACACCTCTCTGCTGTACATCAAGAGGATAAACCTCTGAAACCTCCGTTTGAGAAGCTACATTCGGAGTATAAGACGCACCCAGATTTTCACCCTCTTTTTTGGGGGAAAAAGGTACGTCTTATACTTTGAAAAATATGGTATATTTTCCCACTCAATCGCCCTTCGATTTAGTGCCAAATTAAAAAAAAAAAAACCCAGAATGGCTACAGGAAGCTTTTTTTTCAGAAGCTGCCTATTTATTTTTATACAATGCTTTCTCTTTAATATAAGGATTGGGACTGATTTTTACATATTGTTTTAATCCATCGCTAAGCAGTACATTTGTTCCGTTTTTTTGAATATTCAATGCAAACTCTTGTGTTAAAAAATGCCCCCTCTGCAAACAGGGATAACAAAACATTTCTTGCTCTTTGTAATATGCATCCTCTTCTTCTCCCCACCCTATAAAATATCAAATGAAACAACGTCTTATTTACAATGTGCTTTTTGTTTTGTTTTTTTATAAACTCCCTAAAGCACAGCCAGTTAAAGTCCAATCCCAAGCCTTGAATAATCGATGGCAAAGGAGACATGATTGGGAATGAAGCTTTCTCTGCGTTCCATGTGTGCACAAACTGAAAATAAATCTGCTGTTTGTTTTACTTGCTGTCTCCCAGCCTTCTCTCTCTCTCTCCTAGGTTAGCAATAATGTACTTTTGATGGTGTACAAACATCATCTGGTGGCAATCCATACTGGATTGCGGGGAAATCAATTTTGTGAGAGCTCCAGGTCCATTCTGAGAAGGAAAATATGTCATCTGTGTAAAAGCAGGATGGTCAGCAACTCTACGGTATCTGCCAATGATAGATATCAACCTTTCTACTTTGGTACAGTCCCAGTGAGTTCACAAGACCCTTAAGTTTATAATATTCCTGGTTGTTGTTATTGTTGTTAGTTGCGAAGTTGTGTCCGACCCATCACAACTCCATGGACAACGTTCCTCCAGGCCTTCCTGTCCTCTACCATCCTCTGGAGTCCATTTAAGATCACTCTGACTCACGTGACTCCATCCAGCCACCTCCTTCTCTGCCGTCCCCTTCTTCTTTTGCCCTCCATCGTTCCCAGCATTCGGCTCTTCTCCAGGGAGTCCTTCCTTCTCATTAGGTGGCCCAAGTATTTGAGTTTCCTCTTCAGGATCTGGCCTTCTAAAGAGCAGTCAGGGTTGATCTCCTCTAGGACTGACCGGTTGGATGGCCTTGCAGCCAGGGACTCGCAGGAATCTTCTCCCGCACCATAGTTCAAAGGCCTCCATTCTTTGCCCTTCTCAGCCTTCCTTATGGTCCAACTTGAGTTGAAGTCCACAAGTCTTAAAGTTGCCAAGGTTGGAGACCCCTGCCCTAGTCAGCATGCCTGGCTGGGGAACTCTGTGAATTGAAGTCCACAAGTCTTAAAAGTTGCCAAGGTTGGAGACCCCTACTCTAGACATTTGCAGCCCAGTTCTGGTAGCCTTAATCAAGTGTCCAGTGGAGAAAATACCTTTAAGCTACTTCTGTTGCAGCATTAAAATATGCTGGAACAATCCCCGCAGCCTTTTGTCTTCTTCTAAAGATATATTCACTCATTAAATGTATTATAAGGTTCTTATTAATTTAATGGTCTGTGAAAGGAATTGCTTGTGCTTTAAAAAACATGGATGCTGGCTCCTCCTCTGCTTATATTTTGCACATTTCTTTTTTTGAAAAGGAAAGAAGATAAAACTAGCCTTGTGAAAACTTCAATAACTCCCATGTTTTAATAAAGAGTTTCTTACCCCAGTCTTTGCTCTTAGCAATTCCTCCATTCCCTATTGGATCCGATCTAATCTTGGTAGGATTCTCTTTCCTAACGCACAAAACGGATTCTTCACGGTAATGCTGGCAAGTTTCAAAACAGGAGATTTATATCACGGAAATTAGCTTTTTAGTTGTTTGATTGTTTATACACTGAGGGACAATATCATGGTGGTGAAGATGGGAAACCAATGAGAGTATGATAAAAAAAAAAGAGTCCCAACCAATGGAAGGAAGGACAACAAGTCTCTAAGCTCTTCAATTGTGCTTTTTTAGGAAGGAATTGTAGGAGATGACCAGGCCCGAGGCCAGGGTCAAATGTATCACCAGCTTGGAGTCTCTACAGCCCATAAGAGAGCTAAATCAAGGTCCTTCCTTGAAGTCCATTGACTCTTATCTGGTGCCAATTTGTCTTGACCATGAAGTAGTTCAGATTCTTGTGTATAGGTTGTTGTTGTTGTTAGTTGCGAAGTCGTATCTGACCCATTGCAACCCCATGGACAATGTTCCTCCAGGCCTTCCTGTCCTCTACCATTCCCCGGAGTCCATTTAAGCTCATGCCAACTGCTTCAGTGACTCCATCCAGCCACCTCATTCTCTGCCATCCCGTTCTTCTTTTGCCCTCCATCGTTCCCAGCATTAGGCTCTTCTTCAGGGAGTCCTTCCTTCCTTCTCCTTAGGTGGCCAAAGCATTTGAGTTTCCTCTTCAGGATCTGGCCTTCTAAAGAGCAGTCAGGGTTGATCTCCTCTAGGACCGACCGGTTGGATGGCCTTGCAGTCCAAGGGACTCGCAGGAGTCTTCTCCAGCACCAGAGTTCAAAGGCCTCCATTCTTTGGCCTTCTCAGCCTTCCTTATGGTCCAACTTTCACAGCCATCCGTTGCAATGTGTATAGGTAGCATGAAATAAAGGTGTTGTACTCTTGAATTCTTTCCTGGCTCCTGACCTTTTGCACTTGACAAGATAAATAGGCAAGAAGCACCGTTGGACATCTGGAATAGGAAATAGAACAGAAAAAGATACATCTCAGAAGATTTCTCAGTGCTCAATGGAGAACCTTTATAAACTGAGCTCTTGTATTTATTTATTGTTTTAATTGTTAATCTGCTACAAGGGATTGGAGAACATGACAGGACCAGAGACTTGGGAAGAAAGAAAACCCAACTATGATTCGTACATCATTTTGATATAATCGGCAGCTTTTCTATATACCATTTCACGCTGCTTCACAGCCCTCTCTAAGCAGTTTACAGAGTCAGCCTATTGTCTCCAACAATCTGAGTCCTCATTTGACCCACCTCGGAAGGATGGAAGGCTGAGTCAACCTTGAACTGGTCAGGATCGAACTGCTGGCAATGAGCAGAGTCAGTGTGCAATACTGCATTCTAACCACTATGCCACCATGGCCTTTCCTTCCTTCCTTCCTTCCTTCCTTCCTTCCTTCCTTCCTTCCTTCCTTCCTTCCTTCCTTCCTTCCTTCCTCCCTCCCTCCCTCCCTCCCTCCTTCCTTCCTTCTTTCCAATTTAGTAGTAGCACTTACACTTATATACCACTTCACAGTGCTTTACAGCCTGCTCTAAACGGTTTGCAGAGTCAGCCTATGGCCCCCAACAGTCTGGCTCCTCATTTTACCGACCTCGGAAGGACAGGAGGCTGAGTCAACAAGTCAGGATTGAACTCCTGGCAGTCGGCAGAGTCTGCCTGCAATACTGCCTTCTAACCACTGTGCCACCACTTCTAAATGCAATATGACTGAGAGTATTTTGGGCAATTTGTAAAAAATCTACGGTATAATCAAAGCAAGCGAGACACCTTGGTGAGGAGCGTATTTCTGGAATGATGTTTTAGAGGGCCAGGAGAACCGATGGGCCTGACTGGCTTCTCTTCTGGAATTGTTCCAGATCCTTCCGAAGAGAGGCTGGGATTCGGCCTTGCGGTGACTTCCAAACACCTCTATCATCTTGTTATTATCAGGCAACATTCAATTTGCCCAGCCAGCTGAAGGCCAAGCCTCTTGTTGGACACTGGAGCTCTTTTCTATTTTTTTTTTATTATTATTAATGAAAACATCGTGCGGGAGGGAACAATTTCATTGCCAAAGTCAGGCTGCGTATCAGACAATATGGCTGAAGGAAAAATCGCTACTACGGAGAAGAGAGCGCGTAATCATGATCTTGTCATATTCGGCACCTAGAGATGCAAAGATAAAGGAGCGTTTATTACAGTTTACGGGCCCCACTTTCCTTAGCTATCCTATTAGCCATAAATCCTGGTTTGGATACTAATTTGATGCATTTGAAAACCAGGCCGACAAATACGTTTTGTTCCCGTCGTGGAAATATGGAGGAAAAAGTGTACAGATCATTCCTGTGGCACATTGACGCCTTGTAAGATTTATGCTCTTTGAAACCCTCTATTCTTGCTAAATGTACCACATGTGCAAGCTCCTTGTAATTTACCCGGGACTTGTGGCTTTCACAAATAATGTTAATATGACTGTTTTGATACAAGCACATAAAATTTATTTAATCGGCTCCCTCGTTTTGAAATATATTCATTAGATCCAAGCTGGATTGAGGGAGGGCAACCCTGTCCTGGTGCAAAGATCCGTCCACTTGGAGGTTGGTGACATTTGCAAGTTGCAAAGAATTGACACCCGTGGAATAGAAGCCATTATTCGGGCGGTAGGCTCCTCTTATTGATTGGACGCTGGCTGAAAATTTAAACCTTATGCTACATTTCACTAGCGCCGTGACAATGGAAAGCATGAGCAATGATCTGTCAAATGTGAGAAAATTGCATTCTTCTCCAAGTAAATAAATGCACTCTTCATAACTCTATAAAAAGAGTGACGGCAACATTTATTCTGGAATTAAGCAATAATAAAAGAGAGGGCACATTCCCTGCTCCGAAAGAAATGAGTCGAAGTTACAGCATGAAAGCAATATACCCATGGCTTGGTATGGCATGACTGGAATCCAGACAAGGAATCACATACAAATATTGTTTTTTTCTTCTTCTTATGTTTAACTTTCTTCCCTCTTGCTCCTTGGGGGCAAAGAATAGAATAGGGTTAGAATAGAATAGAATATAATTTTTTATTGGCTAAGTGTGATTGGACACACAAGGAATTTGTCTTGGTGCATAAGCTCTCAGTGTACATAAAAGAAAAGATACATTCGTCAAGAATCATAAGGTACAACGCTTAATGATAGTCATAGGGTACAAATGATACAAGCAACAAAGTGACAGTCATGCAGTTATAAGTGGAAGGAGATGGGTGGTGGGAATGATGAGAAGATTAATAGTAGTGCAGACTTAGTGAATAGTTTGACAGTGTTGAGGGAATTATTTGTTTAGCAGAGTGATGGCGTTTGGGAAAAAACCGTCCTTGTGCCTAGTTGTTCTGGTGTGCAGTGCTCTATAGCCTCGTTTTGAGGGTAGGAGTTGAAGCAGTTTATGTCCAGGATGTGAGGGGTCTGTAAATATTTTCCCAGCCCTCTTTTAGACTCGTGCAGGATACAGGTCCTCCATGGAAGGCAGTTTGGTAGCCATTGTTTTTTCTGCAGTTCTAATTCTCCTCTGAAGTCTGTGTCTGTCTTGTTGGGTTGCAGAACCAAACCAGACAGTTATGGAGGTGCAGATGACAGACTCAATGATTCCTCTGTAGAACTAGATCAGCAGCTCCTTGGGCAGTTTGAGTTTTCTGAGTTGGTGCAGAAAGAACATTCTTTGTTGTGCTTTTTTAATGACGGTACGCAAGACAGAGTTACTTACTTTCCCAGGCATTTGCTTGTCATGGATAGAGGTCTAACTCAGATGCCCACAGCCTATGGTTGAGTTGGTTGCAGAATAGAGCTGGAACAGAGCTGTAAGGGACCTTGGAGGTCTTCTAGTCCAACCCCCTGCTCAAGCAGGAGACCTTAGACCATTTCAGACACGTGGCTGTCCAATCTCTTCTTAAAAACCTCCAGTGATGGAGCACCCACAACTTCTGAAGGCAACTTCTGTTCCATTGGTTGATTGTCCTCAATGATGGGAAGTTTCTCCTTAATTCCAGGAAGGTTGCTTCTCTCCTTGATGAGTTTCCATCCATTGTTTCTTGCCTTCCAAGAGCTTTGGAAAATAAGTTGACTCCCGTCTTCTTTGTGGCAGCTCCTCAAATATTGGAATAATGCTACCATGTCCCGCTTAGTCCTTCTTTTGGGCCATACCCAAATCCTGCCACCGTTCTTCCTATGTTTTAGTCTCCAGGTCTTTAATCATCTTAGTTGCTCTTCTTGGCACTTTTTCCAAAGTCTCAATGTCTTTTTTGTAATGTAGTGAGCAAAACTGGATGCAGGATTCCAGGTGTGGTTTTACTAAAGCTTTATAAAGCGGTACTAATACTTCACGTGATTTTGATTCTCTGCCTCTGTTGATACAACCAAGGCTTGTATTTCCTGTACCTTTGCACAAATGTACAATACAAAATTTGTACTGTACGTTTATACAACCAAGGATCTACTGCTCATTTGTTAGAAGATTGTAACAGAAGACTGCTGGAGCTATGCCTTATGTGTGCTTTTAAGAAGCAGACGAGCATAACACGAAGGCATTAGGGCTGCCTCACTGGTGTTGTTCCCCAGACACTTTTGTTCTCTATGAGGATTTAACAATCTTATTTTTTTTCCCCTCCCTTTTGAGCAATCCAAATGCTTGCAAAGGCTGAAACTGTGTTTGCACATTCAGCTCAAATACCGACATGAAGCTGAATCTATCCGAAGTCCCTTTCTGAGACTCAAAATATGAGCAGTGTAGAAAGAAGCTTATCAAAGTGTTGCGATATTTGCTTCAACTCTCTCTTCCAATATAGGTAGTGAACAAATTCTGAGTTCTCCTTCCTGTGACAATCTTACTGGGACCCTGGAGCCATTGGACTGCGACACTTCCTACCACCACTAGATGGCAGCAGAGATCTATAGAAAGATCTAACCCCTTGCTGCCATCTAGCAATCCTATGGAATAGTTGCAGTCCAGACTAGATAGCTCAAGCCAACACCAAATATTTCAAGGTTGGGTAATGAGTGAAAAAAGACCACTCCCAATTTTTGTGTGTGGCTTTAGTCTTCACTTCACTGTTGTTGTGTAGCAGAGCACATTTTAACCAGGGGAACGGCCTATCATGTCACCCTTAGTCCTTCTTTTCTCTATTTATTTTATTTATTTATTTATTTTTGAATTTATATACCGCCCTACTCCCGAAGGACTCAGGGCGGTGAACGGCCAAAAGATAAAACACACATAATACAAAATTTAAAAACAATGTAAAAGCACATTAAATAATTTGGCCCAAACAATTTAAAACACCCCTATTGTTTTAAAACAAATCTAAAATTAACAATTGAAAAGGAGGTTAGGCCAGGCCAGCCTGTTGAAATAAAAAGGTCTTGAGGGCACGGCGTAAAGTGCGTAAATCCAGGATCCTCCGTATCTCCAGGGGGAGCTCGTTCCAGATGGCAGGTGCCCCCACAGAGAAGGCTCTGGCCATACCCAATTCCTGCAAATGATCTTCCTATGTTTTAGTCTCCAGGCCTTTAATCATCTTAGTTGCTCTTCTCTGAACATTTTTCCAAAGTGATTATACAGATTATAGTCATTATATTATATTGATTTTTATTACATTATTATAGTATATATATATTATATTGATTATAGAGATCATGGCTAGATTCTTTACCTGGAAGAACTTCAAATAATGCCTTATCCCCGAAGTCAATTGAATGTGGGTTGTGTTAAATATTCATTGATATTTAAGTATTCACTTTAAAATGATTTTTTTAAAAAAGAAAATGCCAGTGGGAGTTTTGTTCACCGAATAGGTGATAAGGTGATGGCTACCATTGTTTTAAAATGTTATGCTCAGAAGACAATTTGATAATGTTAAACAGATGCACTTTTTTCTTTTTTTTGCTTCGTTCAGTAATGTTTTACTAGTAACTAATTAACATGTTTACAGCTCAAATTAGCAATGAAAAGAGTTTTTAGGAGCGTTGGCCAATTCTGGTTTGGTTTTTGCTGGGTTTTTTTTCCTGCAGTTGCAAGCACAGAAAACAGTTTGCCTGATGCTTGGAGGCTAGGCATGTATAGTTCAGATCAAAACTTCTGCTGCTTTTCAAATAAATGTTGACAAGTAGGAAGCCGAACCCTACGGACTCCTTCGGCTGTTTCTCAGTTAAAACTTCAGCCCTCATTATTGTTTGTCGTCACAAATACACACATTCTACACTTGTGAGGGTTTTAGATTTCACGTAGGCAGTTTGCACTTCCTTCCAATTAGCCAAGAACAAACAGAGGCCTTCTCCCAGTGGCCTCGGACAGAATCCACCAGATTGAATCGGGGTTTAATAATTACTAGAAGATGCGATATATCTGCAGGACAGAGAGGCTGTACGTCGCGTTGTAAGCACAGATGGTACGGTGGCACAAATAGCAATGCTAACAGAATAATAATAATAATAATAATAATAATAATAATAATAATAATAATAATATTTGTGTGTTTTTTCTATATGAGTAAAACTGATGTAGCAACTAACTCTGGAATGAAGTTACCGTGGCATGAAATTTGTAAAAGATTTCGCTGCTGAATTGCTAAAATGGGTAGCTACAGGGTGCTCATACTATTGAATGTTTCAATCAAGAGTGTGTATATATGTGTGTGTGTGTGTATGTGTGTGTGTGTGTGTGTGTGTATGTATATATATTAGTGGTGGGTTTCACTTACCTTTGCTACCAGTTTGCTCGCTCGCAGGCCACTTCTGCACATACACAGAGTGTATTTGATGATGTCCAGGCGGGTGGGCGGAGCCTCCCACCACTGTTGCTACCGGTTTGCCTGAACTGGGGCGAACTGGTAGCAACCCACCACTGATTTCTCTCTGTCTCTCTCTCCCTCCCTCCCTCTCTTCCTCTCTCCCCCTCTCCCCCACTCTCTCTCCCTTTCTCTCTCCCTCCCCCTCTCTCTCTCTGTCTATCTATCTATCTCTATCTATCTTTCTATCTATCTATCTATCTATCTATCTATCTATCTATCTATCTATCTATATCTATCTATCTATCTATCTATCTATCTATCTATCTCTATCTATCTCTATCTATCTATCTATCTATCTATCTCTATCTATCTATCTCTATCTATCTCTATCTATCTATCTCTATCTATCTCTATCTATCTATCTATCTATCTATCTCTATCTCTATCTCTATCTCTATCTATCTATCTCTCTATCTATCTATCTATCTCTATCTATCTATCTATCTCTATCTATCTATCTTTCTATCTATCTATCTCTATCTCTATCTATCTATCTATCTATCTATCTATCTATCTCTATATCTATCTCTATATCTATCTATCTATCTATCTATCTATCTATCTATCTATCTATCTATCTATCTCATGTTTCTCCGAAAATAAGACCCTGTCTTATATTTTTTTAAACCCTGAAATAATATACACACACACACACACACACACACACACACACAATATATATATATACACAAATAACACAACACAAATGCAATCTAAATAAGTGTCTGACTGAAGATATGGAACTCCAAATTATTGGACGTTGCTAGTGCTAATACGGCCACCATTGTATCAGAATTGTTCAAACGTGTTAAAACACAGCAGAGGGCGAAGATTGTTCAGAAGAATAAAAAAAGAAGAACAAAACAAAAGACAACCAACCAAGTTGGAAATTGTGAGGAAAATAAAGTGGAATTGAAAAGCAGAGAGGGAAGAAAATCGTATTAGGAGGGATGGATTTGTGGACTTGCAAAGACGGTGGTGGAATGGGGATATTCTATTTACAACAGTTCTTTTAGTGGCCATTCAAAGTTACAACAGCACCGGAAAAAGTGACTTATGACCGTTTTTCACACTTACGTTGCAGCACCCCCTCAGGGTCACGTCATCCAAATTCAGATGCTTGGCAACTGGCTCGTATTTATGACGGTCGCAGTGTCCTGGGGTGGGGGGGGTGTTCACGTGATCCCCTTTTGCGACCTTAGGTCAGGCAAAGTCAACGGGGAAGCCAGATTCACTTTACAACCGGGCTGCTCACTTAACAACTGAAGTGATTCGCTTAAAAGCTGTGGCAAAAAAGATCGTAAAATGGAAGTCACCGGAGGTTTTTAAGAAGAGGTTGGACAACCGTGTGTCTGAAATGATATAGGGCAGTGATGGCTAACTTTTTCGCCATCGCGTGCCAGGAGCGTGTGTGTGTGTGTGTGTCGTGTGCCCATAATTCTATGCACCCCAGCCCTGCGCATGTGTGTGTGAACCCCCTGCTCCCCCCCGCTCCTGGCATGCGATGGCCCGGTGGGCCCGGTAGGCCCGTTTTTCTCTCTCCCCAGGCTCCAGAGCCTTTCTAGGAGCTTGGGGAGGGCGAAAAGAGCCTCCCCCCCGGAGGCAAACAGCCTGTTTTCCTACTTCTGGTGGGCCAAGAAGGCCCGAAAATCAGCTGGCGCGCACTGGAGCTGAGCTCACACGCCCACCGATATGGCTACGCGTGCCACCTGTGGTACGCCATCACGGGTATAGGGTCGCCTGCTTGAGCAGGAGGCTGGACTAGAAGACTTCCAACTCTGTTATTCTGTTATTCCTACTTCTGGACTGTAGTCATCCCAAATTACAACAAAACCAAGAAAATGCCCTATCCTGGAAATACTGCAATTAGACCCTCAACGGATTAAAGCTACTTTATTCTCAAGCCGCTATCATTAAATGGCAACTTTATAATATCAGAATTATGTGGACATCACTCAGAGAACATTTATTCTATTTTATACTGGTTAACAAGATCAGTGATCCATGAAGATAAGTCTTCTCCTTTCTGTTTTGGTGTCTTTGGTGAGTTTAAATAAACGGTTTGTGGGGCCAGAGAGGTAGTAAAGGGAAAGGTTCCCCTCGCACATATGTGCTAGTCGTTCCCGACTCTAGGGGGCGCTGCTCATCTCCGTTTCAAAGCCGAAGAGCCAGCGCTGTCCGAAGACGTCTCCGTGGTCATGTGGCCGGCGTGACTCAATGCCAAAGGCGCACCGAACTCTGTTCCCTTCCCACCAAAGGTGGTCCCTATTTTCCTACTTGCATTTTTTTACGTGCTTTTGAACTGCTAGGTTGGCAGAAACTGGGACATGTAACGGGAGCTCACCCCATTACGTGGCACTAGGGATTCGAACCGCTGAACTGTCAACCTTTCCATCGACAAGCTCAAGAGAGGTAGTACTGTGTACCAAATAGATAGCAGTTGTGTCCGTTCCATTTCTCCGCACAAAACGGGCTAAAGACCCTCTGGGACACAGTCACACAAAGCGCATTGTTGTTGTTAAAAGCTGATGCTGGCCAAAGACTTTGCAGGATTTCGCTTTGGCTTATCGTCTCCCTGGAGTTCATGATGTCCCTGTGTGTCTTCTTTTCCCCTGCCATATAATGCCATGATATTACTATCTCTTCACATGTGAAATGAGCACATATATTAGTTTTCAGTCTGATTTTTGTTCCCCCCTTTTTGTAGCCGACCTTTAATGAGTGGTAAAGGAGACATTGATGTCACTTGATCACATCCAAACCTTTAGGGACAATCGATGTTATCCGAGAACTTCCCCATAATATAGTCTTTCTGAAGCCTAATACAGATACTCTGTCAGTGAAATTGCAATCCCAGATTGATGATCTTGAGATCAGCCGGAAAAGTAATGCAATGACCTTGACGAGAGTTTTAAGAATTCCTTCCTAAGAGTCGTCTGAGATATAATTAAAGGCGCTTTTGCCATCCTAAGCTAAGCAAAACGCAAAGCAGCGTTTCTGTATATTGAACAGAGAAGCGACTTGACTTTTATAGCTGCAGAGCTTATGGTCAGGAATGATATGAAATATTAGAAATGTGACAGTTTTATAATAATTTTATACTTATCGGAATCGCTGGTAGCTTTTTTTTTTTTCCCCAGCTCAGACTGGAAGAATAGCTTTAAAGATTTCTTGCTGTTTAGCTACATTAGAAGTTTGCTCCGTCTACGTGTTTAATTTTAATGATATAGTTGTGAGCAGTGGCACGAAATATGCTAACGACGTTAATGATGTTGAATATTCAACCTCATGTCAAGAAAAAAAAAAACCCAAGAACTCTTTATGGATGTTTTCGTGGCATTGTTTTATGCTAGGTTCCTATAGTATAAGTTTCATATTATCTTGTCAAACATGCCAGATGTGGGGGGGAAAGGCTGATGGTCTTCCATATAATATTTTGTATAATCGTGAGCTCTTTGCAAATATGTCACTGCTAGCTAATAATCCAGACTGCAAACATTGGTGAGAATTTAACTTGTTCTGGTTTCCTCCCTTAGAATGTTAATACAGTTCACTATTCCCTGTGGTTTTTTTCTAAACTAATTGAAAATTTATTTGCATTGTTTCGTGGTTGTTGTCTTTGATGCCACTTTTCCCCCACATATTTGCCTACATCCTAATGGTCCATTTGAAGTTTATCAATGAATTCTATTTGATGTTTATCGGTGACATGCTCAAAAACAAAATTATGGACAACAGAAGTCGAGACAACATCTACATGTGAGAGGGATCTTGAAGTCCTAGTGGACAAATATTTAAATATGAGCCAGCCGTGTGCAGCAGCTTCCAAAAAAGCCAACAGAGTTCTAGGCTGCATAAACAGAGAGTTAGAATCAAGATCACACGAAGTGTTAATACCGCTTTATAAGGCCTTGGTAAGGCCACACTTGGAATATTGCATCCAGTTTTGGTCGCCACAATGTAAAAAAGATGTGGAGACTCTAGAAAGAGTGCAGAGAAGAGCAACAAAGAGGATTAGGGGACTGGAGGCTAAAACATATGAAGAACGGTTGCAGGAACTGGGTATGTCTAGTTGAATGAAAAGAAGGACTAGGGGAGACATGATAGCAGTCTTCCAATATTTGAGGGGCTGCCCCAAAGAAGAGGGAGTCAAGCGATTCTCCAAAGCACCTGAGGACAGGACAAGAAGCAACGGGTGGAAACTAATCAAGGAGAGAAGCAACTTAGAACTAAGGAGAAATTTCCTGACAGTGAGAACAATGAATCAGTGGAACAGAACTTGCCTCCAGAAGTTGTAAATGCTCCAACACTGGAAGTTTTTAAGAAGAGATTGGATAACCATTTGTCTGAAGTGATGTAGGGTTTCCTATCTAGAAGTGGTCCCCTTCAGATGGAATCTTATAAGAAGTCAATTGGGAAATATAGCAGGCACAAATAATAAAATCTGAAGGATCTCTTTCACACTTTTCACTTTTCTGCTGGTTACACACTTTTTTTTTGCGCTCAGGTGTTAATTTTCTAATCCTAAAAAGATCAGAAGTAAGCAAAGATTGTAGATACCTCTGAGAGATCCCTGTGTCCTTTTTCTACTTTGGGGCATTTTATAGCTTGGCATTCAGAGACCTCTGAGTATCCAGAGGTTGTACCAGATGTGCCACCAGCATTGCGATACATTGTCTAGGTCCTAGACTCTAGGATGTGAAGCCAATGATGCTCACCTTGTTGTTAAAATGGCACAAATTGTAGACTAATTTGTGCTCCAGAACTATAGATGTCAAGCTTGGAAGATGAAGTCTCACAAATAGTTTGAGGTCTGCTAAACAACTAATTCCCAAAACACTGTCTTGTGCCCTAGGATATCATGCCACGTAGTGGGGTTTGTATTGCTATTATTCTTCGCATCTTTCCTATTACCTTCTCCTACTGGTATCTTATGACTTTGTTGGTTGTATCTTATGATTTATGTTGATTGCTTTTATTTAGTATCTTGTGACTATCATTGAGGGTTGTATTTTATAATTTATGATGATTGTATGTTATGATTTTGATTATAATTTATCACTAGTTGTATGTACACTGAGAGCTTATGCACATAATCCTTGTGTGTCCAATCACACTTGACCAATAAACTCTTCTCTTCTCTTCTCTTCTCTTCTCTTCTCTTCTCTTCTCTTCTCTTCTCTTCTCTTCTCTTCTCTTCTCTTCTCCTCCCCTCCCCTCCCCTCCCCTTTCCTTCCATTCCATTCTTCATTATTCTATTCTATTCTATTCTATTCTATTCTATTCTATTCTTATTCTTATTCTTATTCTTATTCTTATTCTTATTCTTATTCTTATTCTTATTCTTATTCTTATTCTATTCCATTCTAATTCCATTCCATTCCATTCCTTTCCTAGTTTTGTAAAGCACTCAAACACAATGCTTTTACAGAGAGAAAATTCAGAGAAATTATACCTGAATAGATTTCATGCATGTTGTAGAAAGAAGTGAAATCTAACCTTTACAGTAAAATAAAATAAAATAAAAAATCAGTTCTACCTCTGAGAACCTCCCCACTGTGTCCCTTCAGCTGTCTTGTCTGACCATCTTTTGATCTGCACAGGGTTATCCCACCAAGGAATATCTCTCTCTTGGTTTCCTAGCATTAGATAACTTGTAGATCATTGTGTTAACAGACTCCCCAGAGAAAAGCGGTGATGAAGGACATGGGAAGTGATTTTTTTTTCACAATGGCGAAGTCTCTGAGTGTAAGTTAGAGATTTTCAAAGGGCAATTTCAAAGTTACCGGCAGTGACTGTCCTTAGAATAGCTTTTACAGTCGGAGAATTATCAAATGGAATTTCCCTCTTGCAATTTCAGCAGAGAAGTTATCTCAATCCTGTTTAAACTGCTGGGTTATTACAGAGTCATTATTAATGGATGAAAAAAATATATCAAATATTCAGTTCGTATCTCTCAGTTTCCATCATAAGGATAATGTGGTTTAGATGGGCTTAGGTAGAGCTATGAGTTCAGGGAATCATGTAGAATACATGGGCCGGTGGTTATTGAATTCTGGGAAGTAGCTGGTAGCTTTCTTGAGTTGATGAGTTGTAACAATGAGTTAACTGGCTGAATGAAGTTCTACGTCCTGAGTAGAAAATGCCACTCCTTATACTGTATCAAGGGAATACATTCTAACACTACTAGAAGCATTGGAAGATCCGATTTCTCCCTAGGATTACCACGGGTAGCCATCAATTGATCCAGAAAAATGTCTATGGAGATTCTCAGTCATCGAGGTTCAGGGTTGTCCCCAAAGTGCTTTCTCAAGAGACAACTGGACTTTCTGGTTTTTCTTTGAAGACGTTTCGCTTCTCATCCAAGAAGCTTCTTTATTTCTGATCTAAGGAACTTGATCTAGGAAACCTCTATTGTCTGCCTGATAAAAGTGCTGAGGGTGCTATTGAGATGTTTGAAGAAATCAAGAAAGTATGTGAAGACATTTTGTAATAATCGAAGGCTTTTGCTATCCATACGTTCAGGCCAGAACAAAGAATCCTAGATATAATAAATGAGAAACAACTGTGTCTCAGAATTACCAGTCTTGGAACCAACCAGAAGTAAAGCTACCACATATTTGCAACCATGATCTAGCACAAGATGTAAGTGTGGTGAAGAAGGGAGGGAGGATGGATGGACAGACAGACAGAGAAGGGGATGGAGGAAGGAAGGAAGGAAGGAAGGAAGGAAGATTACAGAGAAGGGAGAGAGGAAGGAAGGAAGATGTGGATAGATGGATGGATGGATGGGAAGGAAGGAGGGAGATGTGATGGATGAATGAAGGGAGAAAGGAAGGAAGGAAGGAAGATTACAGAGAAGAGAGAGAGGAAGGAAGGAAGATGTGGATAGATGGATGGATGGATCGAAGGGAAGGAAGGAGGGAGATGTAATGGGTGAATGAAGGGAGGAAGGAAGGAAGAAAGATTACAGAGAAGGGAGAGAGGAATGAAGGAAGATGTGGATGGATGGATGGATGGATGGATGGGAAGGAAGGCGGGAGATGTGATGGATGAATGAAGGGAGAAAGGAAGGAAGGAAGATTACAGAGAAGAGAGAGAGGAAGGAAGGAAGATGTAGATGATGGATGGAATGATGGATGGAAGGGAAGGAAGGAGGGAGATGTGATAGATGAATGAAGGGAGGAAGGAAGGAAGATTACAGAGAAGAGAGAGAGGAAGGAAGGAAGATGTAGATGATGGATGGATGGATGGATGGGAAGGAAGGAGGGAGATGTAATGGGTGAATGAAGGGAAAAAGGAAGGAAGAAAGATTACAGAGAAAGGAGAGAGGAAGGAAGGAAGATGTGGATGGATGGATGGAATGATGGATGGAAGGGAAGGAAGGAGGGAGATGTGATGGATGAATGAAGGGAGAAAGGAAGGAAGAAAGATTACAGAGAAAGGAGAGAGGAAGGAAGGAAGATGTGGATGGATGGATGGAATGATGGATGGAAGGGAAGGAAGGAGGGAGATGTGATGGATGAATGAAGGGAGAAAGGAAGGAAGGAAGATTACAGAGAAGAGAGAGGGAGGAAGGAAGATGTAGATGATGGATGGATGGAAGGGAAGGAAGGAGGGAGATGTGATGGATGAATAAAGGGAGGAAGGAAGAAAGAAAGATTACAGAGAAGAGAGAGAGGAAGGAAGGAAGATGTGGATAGATGGATGGATGGATGGAAGGGAAGGAAGGAGGGAGATGTGATGGATGAATGAAGGGGGAGAGGAAGGAGGGAAGGAAGGGAAGAAGGAAGGAAATGCTATTCTATTTAGGATGTGAAATAACTAGCAGCTTTCAACCCTCTGACTTTAGACTGAAAAAGAGGGAAAATCTTTTACAAAGAGAAGACTTGGTAAAGCAGAGATAGAAAGGATAAACTCAAGAGGGCCAAATCTTTTCACAGTGCCTGCAAATTATTTAAGGCCACAATAGCAGCACTGAAGCAGGATTCATTTCATAACGTATGAATGGGCCAATCGTGTCCAGGAAAAGGCAGCATGGCATTTCAGAAGATGCCATAACGTTGTAAAGTTTTGAAGGCTATTCTGATGTTCTTGCCAAGCTTCACAGTTTGGCTCAGGAGGCTACTGAGTAGCGTTTCTTGGACAGCAGGTTCCAACTGGCTAATATAGGATGTGAAATCTGGAAGGGATGACCACTGATTTCATCCTGCAGAGCAATTCTCGTGTTCTCCACAAACCCAGAACGGTAGCTGCTCATTAACATGCCACCACAGTTACAGCAGATAAATTGTGAGCTGTATAAAGTAATGACTCTGGTTGTCCCTCTGAGACTACAAAGTTCATTTCCCTCCATCAGTTATTCTCCTTGCCCCTCATCGATAAGATCTTCCACCCAGAGGGTCTGTCTCTTCTGATGAATAGATAATAAAGAGAGTTAGGTTTACCCCTAACAATATTTAGTTGTGACTATTTCCCAACCATATTCCATTCCATTCCATTCCATTCCATTCCATTCCATTCCATTCCATTCCTATGAAAAATACTAAAACCGGGTTTAACTAATCGTAGTTTTGGGAAGTTGATCCTACCATCTAGATTCACCAAGGTCTTTTCTAGATCGTGACTCTCCCGGTAACTGGTGCAACTTTGTCAACTTCTTGCTTTAGCCTCCCCACCCCACCCCCATTTACAAAATATAGTTTTGTAAGAGTGCAGCATTAGAATCCCCCCACATGATTTTTATATCAGGGTGGATGAACTGTGACAATTAAAGTGGTATGAAAAATAGTGGATATGTCTAGAATGAACCTCCTCCGATTTTGAATTTTGAAAACCAACCACTGATATGACAATACTTCATAAAATCAGCTACATCTAAATTTAAATTAGCTTGCATCCTTAAATAGGGTCAGATTTTATTTTTTATTCTTTTTTATTTCTTGCTGCTAACACTTGGTAGCGTGATCAAGCGATTATATGTAAAAAGTCTGTTTAAAAGTAGCATGAAGAATTCCTAAGCGTCTGACACGGCTGGAGAAATATCCTTCTCGTCTGCGTATTTCTGCTTACGTCAGCTGAGCGCTATTTTCCCAGTCAATACCTGGAAAGTACCGTTTCTCTTTTAAATGTTCCAGACAACGATCAATCAATGAATTCAGCTTTCACCCTGTTTGTCTTTGAAGTATCCATTATCTGGGCCAGGCTGGGAGGGAACCACTTGTATGACGTGAATTAAATCAGCGTATTGCTGTCCCTAACCCCCACCCCCACCCCAAAATTTCTCCAATAAATTGCTTTGATGCTTCTTGTTAAAGCAGGAGGAGACAACAGTCCATGCCCCATCCTGTGATTCTCAGATAAGTCAGGAGTCCTTTATCTTGGTAAGGATCTGGCCAGATAAGGTACACACTTCTGGGAAAGAAAGGCTGCATATTTACACAAACATCTTCAAAAGAGTCATAAAGGAGCTTCGAAATCAACTCTGGTTGTCTGGAAAGGAAGCAGGGAGTCTTAGTTAAATTTTAGCAGCTCCCCAGTCTGTTATTACAATCAGAATAGAGCTGGAAAGGACCTTGGGGGTCTTCCAGTCCAGCCCCCTGCTCAAACAGGAGACCCTATACCATTCCAGACAAATGGTTGCCCAATTTCTTCTTCAGGACCTCCAGCGATGGAGGTGTTGTGGCTCCGTTACCTGAGCCTGTGTTATCGGAGGGAGAAGGCTACGAACATGAAGGAAAAGAGTTGGCCAGGCCTCCCTCTTCAGGACCCTCCTCTTTGGCAATGCCTCAGGTGTCTCCTGAAGGAGAAGAGATTGGCCAGGAGCCAGATATCTCCTCGCAGTCGGACAGTGACGGAGATAAGTCTTGGCTGGATCCACGCCAGCGTCGGAGAGACAGGCACGCACAGCAGAAGAGAAGGCGTGCCAGAGATTAGGCTGAGTCACTGGATCACACCCCACAGGGGATAAAAGGGGGTGAGGTAGCCATTCAGACTCTGTGACGGAGAAAACAAACTACTAGCAAGTCACATTGTATCTTTTATTTAATCTTTGAAACAATGTTATCTGCCTTGGATTTAATATGGACTGGACTTGACAATTCTTGAACTGTGTGTATCTTGTTTGGGTTTATCTGTCGGAGGAACAACTCTTCCCTCTGAGTAAAGTTCTTGGCAAGCAGCTACTGGGTTGCTGCCAATCCTCTTATCGAAAGAATTTGTTGTCTGCCAGTTTTATTTAACCCCTGGCTGTCTGTTTGTGTGCGTGTGTGAGACGGGGACAGAACAGGAGGACCCACAACTTCTGGAGGCAACTTCTGTTCCACTGGTTGATTGTCCTCACTGTTAGGAAGTTTCTCCTTAATTCCAGGTTGCTTCTCTCCTTGGTTAGTTTCCATCCATTGATTCTCGTCTTGCCTTCTGGTGCTTTGGAAAATAAGTTGACCCTTTCCTCTTCTTTGGGGCAGCCCCTCAAATACTGGAAGGCTGCTATCATGTCACCTCCAGTCCTTCTTTTCTCTAGAAGAGCCATACCCAATTCCTTCAACCATTCTTCATATGTTTTTGTTTCCAGGCCTTTAATCATCTTAGTTGCTCTTCTCTGCACTTTTTCCCAAAGTCCCAACATCTTTTTCATAATGTGGTGACCAAAATTGGATGGAGCCATTCCTTACTATGGCTTTGTAAAGCGGTACTAATACTTCACGTGATTTTGATTCTATGCCTCTGTTTATACAACCAAGGATTGTATTAGCTCTTTTGGCTGTTGAGTGTTGAGAGATTACTTAAGCTAATATAAAAACAGCCCACATTTGCAAGTAGATACCCTCTGCCATAATTTGTCTTCACTCTTGTGGGTGCCAGGCAGGTGCTAAATGGACTGCATGCTTAATGTTACTTTGGACTATCAAATCCTGTGAATATACAGGAGTCACCACCATGAATTCCCTCCCCCCAATTCAACGCGGGTGTTAATAAATGGGGACAACCTTGGGAGGGTTGGATTCTTTACAAGTTAAGGGAGCTTTAGTATTTATCAGCAAGAGACCCCCGCCTCTTTTGAATGCTGGCCATGCTTGAAATGTGGAGACTAATCTTCCCTCTTGGCTTAATGATTGTCAGTGAGAATTTGACCGGTGTCAAAACATTCAAGGCAAATAGAAAAATAAATTGCCCATGAACATCCAAAAGCGGTCATTCAAACCTATCATTTACTGTTCCAAAATTCTGCAGAAGGTAAGAGGATGAGATGCAAAAATTATTTGAAGTAGAGAGTAAGGTATAAGTGGGCTTTGAGCCCCAAATCTTCCCTTCCCTTCCCCTTCCCCCTTAACCAATGGAACGGGTTGCCTCCAGAAGTTGTGGGTCTGGTCCTTCCCTTCCTTTCCCTTCCCTTCCCCCTCCCATCTTTTCCCCTTCCCCCTTCCCCCTCCCCCTTAGCCAATGGAATGGCTTGTCTCCAGAAGTTTTGGGTCTGGTCCTTCCCTCCCCTCCCCTCCATTCCCACCCCTCCCCTTCTCCTTCCCCCTTCCCCCTAACAGTTCTAAGTCCTTTATTCTCTTCTTTTCTGGCCAGAAACCTCCTTTCAGCATAGATACCTTTGGCTCTTGAGCTGCTGAAAGCTAAGGACCAGAACAGGGTTGGAGCTGCCAAGAAATCATGTCAACTTGACTTCAATATTACCAACGGCCCAGCTGATATCGCTCATCCTCTGTGAAAACAGTCCAAGGTAGACTTTCCAGAGCTTCAGCCATAGAAAGGTGACCTCACTTTCTTCCAACAGGCCCCACCCAGTTCCCTTCCACAGAGGTGATCTGAGGCACCCCAAGTGAGCCTGAATTCTTGTAAAAAATGAAACAAAGAGCAAGGGGAAAGGAAAAAGGGAAGAGAGCAAATTAGATGGCAATTTGATTCAGTTGTACATGCACCAGTTCACTTCCCTCGCGCAAATGAACATTTCTGAGGATGGAGCGAGAGCAGATCACCATACAAAATTATAGCAATTGTTTTTTTTCTGATGATGGGCTTTATTCTTGCGTCAGCCGATGCTTTAAAATCATTTCATTTTTGCCTGGTTAGCTTCCCCCGAAATGCTAGAGCAGATGCTCGTTTTGAACTCCAAAAATCATTGAAATTGTTTCCTCCGCAGCCTTACTACTACTACTACTACTACTACTACTACTGCTGTGTCCTCACTTTGCCTCCCTCCTACAACTGCTGGTATTTCAGCCTACAACTGCTAGTAACTCCGCCGGGAATTAAAAACTTGGCTTTTCAAATCCCTTGACCTGGTCTGATGATGGGGTTTTAAGGGTTTTAATGGGATAATTTTAAATTTTTTTAGATTTTAGTCTTTATTTTTATTGTGGCTTGTGTTTTATTGTTGTGAGCTGCCCTGAGTCCATTGTGAGATAGGGCGGCATATAAGCCAAATAAAATAAATAAATAAATAAATAAATAAATAAATAAATAAATAAATAAATAAACAAACAAACTCAGCCTACAACTGCTAGTATCTCAGCCTACAACCACTAGTATCTCGGCCTACAACTGCTAGTATCTCAGCCTACAACTGCTAGTATCTTGGCCTACAACTGCTAGTATCTTGAGCTGTTCCATGAAAAGACTAAGGACAACCTGATTATTGCTAGTGAGTTAGGGTGTTTCTTTCAAATTGTCCTTTATAGGCTACAATGGGAAACAAGTTTCCTTTGGATGCTAGAGTTAATTACATATTTTTTTTTTTTTAAAAAAGTTATTGAAACCCAGCTGAGTTATGCTGCTCCTAACTGTCTCATCTAAGGCCTGTGAGTGTTGCTGGGTGTGTTTTATAGGCATTAGGGAGTCTATGCAAGTTAGTGGATCAATTCCCCACCCCCCCTTAATTGTCCCCTTATTATGGAAAGAAGTATGGGATGAATAGGAGGCATAAAATTCAAATTCACTGCATGGTTTTAAATCTTCTCCCCCAGGGCTCAGAGAGCTTATATGGAGATGAGACCTCCTGGCTGTTTTTCTCCCAAAGGTCTTTTTTTTCCCCCCGAGAGGCAATTGGACTTCCTTGTTTTTTCTTTTGAAGACGTTTCGCTTCTCATCTAAGAAGCTTCTTCAGCTCTGACTGGATGGTGGGGAATAGAAGGATTGATATCTCCTTGCAGACAGCTGGTCATTTGCAACCTTTTAGACCACAATCTCCATGTTCTGTGGGCCATGATCTCCGGGTTCTGTGTTCTACAGCTAATGTGCTACTTTCCTAAAGGCGATCAATCATGACTGACTGTCCTGTGGAAGGACAGATCCTGGAACTGAAGTTCAAATACTTTGGCCACCAGATGAGAAGAGAGGGCTCCTTGGAGAAGACCCTCATATTGGGAGAGAGGGAAGGCCAAAGGAGAAGGAAAGGGAGAGGAGGAGATGGTTAGATAGGACCATCAACGCCATGGACATGGGTTTTGGCAAACTCTGGGAGACAATGGAGGACGGGGGAGCCTGGCATGCTGTGTCTCATGGGTTATGAAGAATAACAGAGTTGGAAGGGACCTTGGAGGTCTTCTAGTCCAGCCCCCTGCTCAAGCAGGAGATCCTACACCATTTTAGACAAATCGTTGTCCAGTGTTGGAGCACCCACAACTTCTGAAGGCAACTTCTGTTCCACTGATCGATTGTTCTTAGTGTCAGGAAATTTGTCCTTAGTTCTAAGTTGCTAGAGCTAAGCTTGGCCGATTGGACTCAGACACCACTTAGCAACTGAGGAATAAAACAACAAAATGCTTCCTGAAGAATTTGCTCATTTTCATTGGCTCATTTTTACGGTTCATTTTCATTCGACAATCCATGTTGTTGTAAAAGAGGAAGAAATACTTCTATCCATGACCTCTACAATTTACACCAATACCTCATTCCTGTTTCTTTGCCCGGTGTTTTTTTTTTTTAGCTCCAAGATCTTATGCTCCAACAACTCAAAAAGGGAACTATTAAAATTTAATCCAAATTTATGGTAGGCTGTGAGGGTAATATAGATTGATTTCATTTGATTTAATTCAAATGGCTTTTTAAAAAGCACTATTGAGCTAATTATGAGGAATCAGCTGATATTTTTTTATAAAAAAAAAAAAGCCTCCACAGCTCCATTCCTTGCAACTAAATTTCTGCCCTTCATAGAGTTTCTCCACAGACCTAAGATTAGCTGCGAAAAACTCTGGTTTGCCATGTATTTAGCGACTTTTTGAAGGGTAATGCTAACATCCGTGAACTCACTTAATGCTCTAGGAATTTCTCCTGATGTCGAATTTTACAGCTGTTTGCTCTGCAAAGGAAGACTGAGGACACTTTGCCATTTTCCTGCCAAATTCTGGAAGCTTGACTCAGGGTGGAGCTTGGTCGTTCTGTGTGTCCTACGCACTAACGCTCACCAAGTATGGAAGACACAACTTGGGATCTCAACGACCATCCCCAGAATGTTTTCATTGGAAATGATAACGTCTGGAGGGTTTGTGCTAAAGGCCCTAGGTAAAAGATAGCTTACTGGTGTCAGGTTTCAGTGTCGTCTCAAAATAAATTGAATTTCCAAACAAATAGTCTTTGATGAAATCTTTCATTTATTAAGCACAACAATCTGTCCCTGATTATATCGTAGCCAACACTGACTTCCTGACCCCAAACCTTCCCTTTCCGTTCCCCAATTCTCTGTGTCTCATTGGCCTTCTTCCAAATCACTCTCCCCATATCTACTACTTCAGCTCCCAGGAATGTCCCCCCTCCCATCCCATCTCCTAGGGGATATTATCTTCAGGGAAAATAAGTAGGTGAAAAGTCAAGCGTCCTCTTGCCAAGCGTCCTCTTCTCCTCCTTATGTCAGCACTGGAACGAATGTAGTTTGGAGTGCTGACAACTGGTTCAGCAGATCAGCGGATCAAATCTCACCAGCTCAAGGTTGACTCAGCCTTCCATCCTTCCGAGGTGGGTAAAATGAGGACCCAGATGGTTGGGGGCAATATGCTATTTAGTATACTGTCTTTGGTATAAGCCGCTCAGAGTCCTCGGAGAGTGGGCGGCATAGAAATATGACTAATAAATAAATAAATAAATAAATAATAAATAAATAAATAAATACAGAATAACAGAGTTGGAAGGGACCTTGGAGGTCCTCTAGTCCAACCCCTTGTTCGAGCAGGAGACCCTAGACCAGTGATGGCTAACCTTTTTGTTGTTGCGTGCCAAAAGCACATACCCATAATGCAATGCGTGTGTGCTCCCATGCCCCGCCCACCCACCTGTGCTTCCCCTGCACGCTCATCTTCCGCATGCACCCTGCCCCCCCGCACATGCGCAGCAGAGACCTGAAATTCAGCTGGCCGGCAGGAGGGGCGCATGAATGCGCAGTGGAGCTGAGTTGGGGCGACGGTTCGAGTGCCCGCTTTGCGTTCCAGAGGTTCGCCATCACGGCTCTATACCAGGGGTGTCAAACTCGATTTCATTGGGACTTCTGAATCAGGGTTGTGTTTGACCTTGAGGGCCCAGGGTGGACGTAGCCAGGGCGGGTGTGGTCACTCATTTCAGGGGCACCTGTGGCCGCCCGAGCGCTCTGCCAGCGAAAATGGGCTCCTGAGCAGCCCTCCCGAGCTACGTTTTCACTGCCGGAGGTGCCGTGGGCCGGTCCTTCGCTGTTTCCAGGGCAACCCCACGGGCCAGGTCTAAGCACCCTGCAGGCCGGATCCAGGCCCTGAGCCTTGAGCTTGAAACCCCTGCCCTATGCCATTCCAGACAAATAGAATGGTATATGCTGGATAGCTCAGCAGACTAAAGCACTGTTATTAACATCTGCTGCTTGCAATTACTGCGAGTTCAATTCTCACCAGGTTCAAGGTTGACTCAGCCTTCCATCCTTTCTAAGGTAGGTAAAATGAGGACCCGGTTTGTGGGGGCAATAAGCTGACTTTGTATAAAATATACAAAAGTATGAAGGCTATTGCTTAACACACTGTAAGCCTCCCTGAGCCTCCGGAGAAGGGTGGCATATAAATCAAATTAAAAAAAAAATGTCTATGGAGATTCTCAGTATGGAGGTAGAATAGATAGGGAACTGTTGAAAAAGAGAAAAAAAATAATTAGAAGAGTAGAAACTCAGGCGATGCTTAGGTAAAGGAAAAAAGGGGGAGGGGGAGGAGGGAAAAAGTGAGATTATTATAAAAGTGTACACAAATGGTGGAACAGATGTAATTACTAAATAAATAAGAAACTGAAATGAAGATGGATATAAATAGATAACCGGGGCTGCTCGAATAGCATTCTAGATTGAATTGAAAAGGGAAACAACAAGAGAGAGGGGAAGGAGTAGAGAGAGAGGAAGGGAGAAGAGAGGAGAAGAGAGGGAGAGATAGAAGAGAGGGAAAAGGAGAGGAAGAAAAAGGAGGGGAAAGAGGAGTAGGAGAGAGGGTTAGAAAGGGAGGAAGAAGAGGGGAGTGGGGGAAGGGAAGGGGAAGTAGGAAAGAGAAGGAGAGGAAGAACGAAGAAAGGAGGAAGAGATGGAGGAAGGAAGAGAAGGGGAGGAGAAGAGGAAAGGTGGCGGTGAAATTGAGGAGTGTAAATGGTAAAAGAGCAGCCCCGAACAACTAAAAATGAAAGTTAAAAGATAAGATGAATGGAAAATGATGGATAAAAGATTGTACATAGTCTTTATTTCTTATACATAAATATGTGTATGAGAAATAAAAATAAAAACTCTTTGAGAAAAAAAGAAGAAGAACTGAATAAGTTTCTTGGGTGAGAAGTGAAGCATCTTCAAAGGAAAACGAAGTCCAGTTGACTTTTGAAAAAGCACTTTTGAGATTATTCTGTGCCTGGTCAGGGCAAAACCTGACTTTTCTCACCACCGAATTGCATTTTGTGGACCTAGAGAAACGAAGCATTTCTCAAAGCTAATGATATTTTTGCTCTTGAACGGGATAACTGGACTGGGATTAGGAGTAAATTCACCTGCATGGATTCTAAATTAGACTACTTCGGGACAGACAGTGAATGTGGGAGAAATCCATGTCCCAAAGTTCAATAAAGAGAGCCAACTTCTCAATCCTGGTATTTATTGGGTGGGGGGAAAAATTAAAGCTCAGGAAAATTCAAAGGCTGAGAGCCAATGAGGTGGGCTTCTCCCCCCCCAGGGAAGGACATTCTCCCTTCTGCCTTTGTCTTTATCCTCTGGGAAGCTGGCCAGGAGCCAGGTGAGAGAAAAGAGCTCCGCCAGCAGAAATAGCTGGACTTAGTAAATTGGAAGAGCAAAGTAGGGTCAGCGAAGCTAGGTAAGGTATGGATTTTGCTTTATTTTATGGATGGAGATTTGGTCTGTGTGAGATTGTTCAGGGGTGTGTGCTTGTATGAGAGAGGGAGAGAGAGGGAAGGAGAAGGAGGGAAGGAGAAAGGGAGAGAGGGAGGGGGAAGGAGAGGGAGGGAAGGACAAAGGGAGGGGGAGAGAGGGAAGCAGAGAGGGAGGGAGAGGGAAGGAGAGAGGGAGAGAGAGGGAGGGAGGGAAGGAGAGGGAGAGAGAGAAAGCGCAACTGACAAAGACCAATGCTTCCCTTGTTTCTTTTCTTCTCCCACTCCTTTCCCTCTTCAGCTTTCTGCTAGGTCTCTGTCCTTGTCTCTTAGAAAGACCGACCGTTCTGGCAAAAGGGCTAGAAAGGTGGTGAGAAGAAGCTTTTGCTGGCAACCTCGTAGGAATCGGAAGGGGCTCCAACCATCACATCATACGTGTTCAACTTAGACTTACTGTACATACCACAGTGCTTTACAACACTCCCTGAGTGGTTTACAATGTCAGCCTGTTGCCCCCAACCATCTGGCTCCTCATTTTACCAACCTTGGAAGGAAGGAAAATTAAGTCTACCTTGAGCCGGTCAGGATCGAACTGCTGACAGTGGAATGCAGAGTTAGCCTGTAAGACTGCATTTTAACCACTGGGAAGGCAGGGAGGGAGGGAGGGAGGGAGGGAGGGAGGGAGGAAGGAAGGAAGGAAGGAAGGAAGGAAGGAAGGAAGGAAGGAAGGAAGGAAGGATAAGATGGAAGGAAGGAAGAAGGAAGGAAGGAAGGAAGGAAGGAAGGAAGGAAGGAAGGAAGGAAGGAAGGAAAGCCGAGTCAACCTTGAGCCAGTCAGGATTGAACTCCTGACAGTGGAATACAGAGTTAGCCTGCAAGACTGCATTTTAACCACTGGGAAGGGAGGGAGGGAGGGAGGGAGGGAGGGAGGGAGGAAGGAAGGAAGGAAGGAAGAAAGAAAGAAAGAAAGGAAGGATAAGATGGAAGGAAGGAAGAAGGAAGGAAGGAAGGAAGGAAGGAAGGAAGGAAGGAAGGAAGGAAGGAAGGAAGGAAAGCCGAGTCAACCTTGAGCCAGTCAGGATTGAACTCCTGACAGTGGAATACAGAGTTAGCCTGCAAGACTGCATTTTAACCACTGGGAAGGGAGGGAAAGAGAGAGGGAGGGAGGGAGGGAGGAAGGGAGGAAGGAAAGAAGGAAGGACAAGAAAGGAAGGAAGGAAGGACAGAAGAAAGGAAGGACAAGAAGAAAGGAAGGACAGAAGGAAGGAAGGCCGAGTCAACCTCGAGCCAGTCAGGATCGAACTCCTGACAGTGGAATGCAGAGTTCGCCTGCAATACTGAATTCCAACCGCTGTGCCACCATGGTTCCTTTTCCTTTTCATTGCAAATATGGTTACAGGATGTGTGGGGTTTTTTTTTAATGGAATGAAACCACCTTATGGTTACAGAATGGAGTGCATAGAATTCATTTGGATAAATGGTGCTCCCAGTATTTGCATACACAGTTTTGAATATCAAGTTAAGTTACTGGTCGGTGAGGTGGTGGTTGATGGAAGATCCTGCAGTGACAATAGCGAATAAATTCATATCCAAAAAAGGCAAAGTTTGACAAAGGAAGAAAATGACAGCATTTCTGTGTTGCATATTCTGGAGCTGTCAACGGCCACTTGTAGGGTAATTCTGTATAATCTGTTTATGGTGAAATGCACCCTTCGCATTGCAAGCTCCTGTCACATTGATTTAACTTCTCCGAGCTGGGTAATCAGAGCATTTAAAACTCAGACCACTTCTTCGTGTTTTTAACTGGCCCTCTAACAGATTCATCGTACAATTTTTTTCCCTCCCTGAATTCAGATACCATTTATCTGAATTACAACATCCCAGGAAAGGAAGGATATTTCCTGAGCTCTAGAAATAGACATGATTCAGCCTCTGTAACTACGCTCCTGATTTGAACCCGGATCTTAGCTTTGAAATCCCCAACTAAGGCTTATTCAGCTAGAAAAGCCTCCGTAACACGGCAGCTGTTGGGAGGGACCGATAGTTATTAGTGACCATTTACACAATCCTAACACCAGATGTTGACCTTCCATTTTGGGAGATGTAGAAAGGATGCAGACACCCCACTGAAAGGTTGGCTGAATTGCAAAGGCAATGCTAACCCCGAACAGAAGTGAAAGCAGATAAATTTTTTACTTTTGTTTTCATTTAATTATAACATTGACAGCCCATTCTGTCCGGTGCGGTGGCCTAGAAGTGGCACTCTCGCCTCACAATCAGGAGGCTGTGAGTTCGATCCTAGGTAGAGGCAGATATTTCTCTCTCTGGGCACAATGAGAATATTATTTGCTGAACAAAACTCCGCTCTGGCGACAGGAAAGGCATCCGGCCAGTAAAACACTCTGCTTGCTCCATTCAGTTGCCCGGATTCCACCCCTCAAGGGATTATGGGGTCATTAAAAGAAGATATTATGATGATGATTGACAGCCCATTCTGTAAGAATGTTGGGACAAAGTCCAGCATTTGAAGAAGAGAAGGAAAAATGGTGTAACATGTACGTTGTTGAAGTCTCAGAAAAAAGAGAAAGCTGCTAGGCATCCCACAACTTAAAATGACAGTAAGGGTCACATGCCCATTGAAAGAACGCTGCTCTGGCTGGTTTATGAGATCCTGCCCTGCTGTTCCTCAAATGCTTCTAGAGAAGATGGCTTAAACCTCTCCAGAAATTGTGGGTTTCGAGAAGAGATTGGACCGGCATGACACTTGTGGGAACGCAACAACTCTAAGCTAATGATGCATTTAACTCCACCACCCGCCCAACTCTGCCTGCTCTTCTCCTACACCAAATGTCCCTACTCATTTAGTCAAATGACCCTCATCATCCTTCTTCTTCTTCTCCCCCTTCCTCTCCTTCTTCTCCTTCTCCTTGTCCTTCTCCTTCCTCTCCTCCTTCCCCTTTCTCTCCTTCTTCTCCTTCTCCTTCTCCTTCTTCCTCCTCCTCTTCCCCCTCCACTTCCTCTTCCTATCTTCCTCCTCCTCCTCCTCTTCTTCTTCTTCTCTTCCTCCTCCTCCTCCCTCCTCTTCTTCTTCTTCTTCTCTTCCTCCTCCTCCTCCCTCCTCCTCCTCTTCCCCTCCCCCTCTTCCTATCTTCCTCCTCCTCCTCCTCCTCTTCTCCTTCTCCTCCTCCTCCTCCTCCTCTTCTTCTCCTCCTCCTCCCCTCCTCCTTCCTCCTCCTCCTCTTCCCCCTCCCCCTCTTCCTAGCTTCCTCCTCCTCCTTCTCCTCCTCCTCCTCCCTCCTCCTCTTCCCCCTCCCCCTCTTCCTATCTTCCTCCTCCTCCTCCTCCTCCTCTTCTTCTTCTCCTCCTCCTCCCCCTCCTCCTTCCTCCTCCTCCTCTTCCCCCTCCCCCTCTTCCTAGCTTCCTCCTCCTCCTTCTCCTCCTCCTCCTCCTCCCTCCTCCTCTTCCCCCTCCCCCTCTTCCTATCTTCCTCCTCCTCCTCCTCCTCCTCCTCCTGCCTCCTCCTCCTCTTCCCCTCCCCCTCTTCCTAGCTTCCTCCTCCTCCTCCTTTTTTGTAATGCTAACCATTTTTCTTGGGAGAAATATTTTGTAATTACAGTCTCTTGAAACACTCCAGCGTAAAGCAAGGAGAGAAACCTCCCCAATTCTATCACTGCTGGTGTTAATTATTTTAGTCAGGCTGTCATTTATGTTTTCTAAAGTGGATTCTGTTCGTGCAGTCAGGAACATTGCTTGGTGCAGAATTAATTAATCTTTATAAATACAAAACCTGCAGTATCAGCGCCCACATTCAGGAAGGATTCAAGAGGCAAGGTTGAAAGAGTCAATAGGCTGCCGTGGGGGGAAGCACTTTTTCCCATCAGATACAAGGACAATTAAATTATGCACTTATTTCAAGTATCATTGACAAAAAAATTGAAAAGCATGCTTCATTTGAAATAAATGTTTCTGGCAAAACACAGCTATACAACGGAGTGGGGTGGGGGCAGTGATATTAAAGATGAGTGGCAGTGGGAGAAAAAAACCCCAAGGGACCAAAATCCTGGAAAAAGCAAATTAAAATAAATTCACCTGTATTCTCGATCAGCAATTTACAACTAGTATGTCTGGATAACAAGTCAGCCGCTCACCTAGATATGATGAGACTCATTTTAGCAAAGAGAAATTGGACGTTTTTAGCCTGTCTACTGTGTATAAAACTCCTGAAATTTTAAAGAGTTTTTTTGCAACCTTAATTAAAAGCTTTCTGTTCGTAGA
This sequence comes from Pantherophis guttatus, assembly GCF_059756535.1. Lineage (NCBI taxonomy): Eukaryota > Metazoa > Chordata > Lepidosauria > Squamata > Colubridae > Pantherophis > Pantherophis guttatus. The sequence goes on along the minus strand of NC_142070.1, from coordinate 82,474,601 downwards.
TTCAGCTTGCGGTCAGGGTTTCCCTGATGAGCATGGATTGGGAATTAAAGATGGATAGCCTGGTAATTGCCTCAGTATTAGTCGGTGTGCCATGAAAATACGGGGAAAGCAGGTATGGCATCTCAAACCATCACTGAGCAATAATAGTAATAAAGGCAAGTAATTAACATATATCCAAGTGAAGTTAACCCTGGAATCATTAAGAGAGGCTACCTTTTGCTAGGGATGCGGTGGCTCAGTGGCTAAAGATGCTGAGCTTGTCGATCGAAAGGTTGGCAGTTCAGCGGTTCGAGTCCCTGGTGCCGCGTAACGGGGTGAGCTCCCGTTCCTTGTCCCAGTTTCTGCCAACCTAGCAGTTCGAAAGCAGGTAAAAAATGCAAGTGGAAAAATAGGGACCATCTTTGGTGGGAAGGGAACAGCGTTCCGTGTGCCTTTGGCGTTGAGTCATGCCGGCCACATGACCACGGAGACGTCTTCGGACAGCGCTGGCTCTTCGGCTTTGAAATGGAGATGAGCATCGCCCCCTAGAGTCGGGAACGACTAGCACATCTGTGCGAGGGGAACCTTTACCTTTACCCTTTGCTAACTTATGAAGAAAGTTGGGTTGGTTGGTCGGTTGGTTGATTGATTGATTGATTGATTGAATGAATCAATGAATCAATGAATCAATGAATCAATGAATCAATGAATCAATGAATCAATGAATCAATGAATCAATGATTGATTGATTGATTGATTGATTGATTGATTATGCTGGATCAAGTCATCATTAACTCTACACACTGTAAATAGATCTTTTCCATGACAAGTTTGTCCCCAGTCTGGTGCTCCACATTTTCCAGTATGGGTCGTCCTTCACTTATGACCTCATTTGAGCCCAAAATTTCAGTGGCTAAGCAAGACAGCAATAAGCAATAAATTTTGCCCCATTTTATGACCTCCCTTGCCACAGTTAGTGAACCGCTGCAGTTGTTAAATTAGTAATACGATTGTTAAGTGAAGGTGACGGTTCCCTGATAATTTGGCTTGTCAGAAGGTAGTTACTGTAATCGTCAGAAATGCCTGCCAATTGTCAAGTGTCCAAATTTTGATCACATGACCACTGCAGAGGTTGTAAGTCGTAAGTGTTGAAAGCGGTCATAAGTCACTTTTTTCAGTGCTGTTGTAGCTTCAAACCATCACTAAACAAGTGGTTGTAAAAGACCAGGCTTACTCATAGCCACTGTAATTGAATCCATTCATCTCACCTGACAGAAGGAAATCTTACAGAAGGACTTTGATAATATTGTCTTGATTCCATTTTCGGCTAACTATAGAGAAACATCTCCTTGCAAAGGCATAAATACAGAAGGTCAGAGATGACAACATAGAATCATGGGGCTGGAAGGGAGCTCGGAGGTCTTGTAGTCCACCCCCTGTTCAAGGTAGGAGACAAACGGTTATCCAATCTATTTTTGAAAACTTCTAGTGATGGAGCACCTAGAACTGTGGGAGGCAAACTGTTCCACGGATTAACTGTTCTCACTGTCAGGAAATTTCTCCTTAGATCTATATAGGCCTCCCATGTTTCTCCATCTGGGAAGAAATTGAAATTACTTGAAGTATTTTGGCTGTATTGTAGCTCCATCTCTCTATATGGAACAAGGGCCACTTGGGAAACAGAGTTGGACTAAATTTAGCTCAATATATTGAGAAAGGACAGAGGGGACAGAGAGAGAAAAGGAGAGAGAAGGAGAGAGGAGGGAGAGAGAAGGAGAGGAAAGAGAAGGAGAGAGAAGAGAAAAGGAGAGAGAGAAGGAGAGAGGAGAGAGAAGGAGAGAGAGGAGAGAGGTGAGAGAAGGAGAGGAGGGAAAGAGGAGAGAGAAGTGGAGAGAGAAGGAGAGAGAGAGGAGGGAGAGGAGAGAAAGAAGGAGAGGGGAGAGGTGAGAGAGAAGGAGAGGAGAGAGAGAAGGCGAGAGGAGGGAGAGAGAAGGAGAGGAGAGAGGAAAGAGAAGGAGAGAGAAGGGAGAGAGAAGAGAAAAGGAGAGAGAGGAGAGAGGAGAGAGAAGGAGAGAGGAGGGAGAGAGAAGAGAAAAGGAGAGAGAGAAGGAGAGAAAGAGAGAGAAGGGAGAGAGGAGAGAGGAGAGAAAAGAGAAAAGGAGAGAGAGAAGGAGAGAGAGAAGGAAAGAGAGACTGTGTGAGAGAGAAACTAAAGTTACCCTTTTTCATAGCTCCAATTTATATGAGGTGTGTCCACTCAGTTTGGACCTCTCAGTCCCCATCTCCCAAATGCTAACCCTTCCTTCCCAAGATGGTCTTGGGCCCTTGTAGTTCAGTCGTTGACATCTGATGCAAACAGACTTTTTGAGTCCATGGACATCATGCCTTGCTCCTGCCTTACAGTTTAGAAAGTTATCGAAACTTAGCTGACTCCGCCTTGTTCAATAAAACATATAATTACCCAAATTCTGCCTTAGCTGGAGATGCCAGCAGCCGCCTCTGAACCTCCTTTGAAATTCAACCGGAGCTCGTCTCCTACGGGAGCCACCCACGCAATGTGTTTTGAAGGCTACCTTCTATGGATGTCCACAGTGATATTAATTCTGGTGAAGCTCTCTTCAGATTTTGGATTTGCCGGGCTGAAGCATGGAGAGGTAGGGTTTTGCTCGTGTAACTTACCTCATCAATTAGGTAGGCTCCCTTGGTTTTATAGCTTATAGTAAAAGAGATTATTTCATGATTTGTATGAGTAAAATTATGTTTCTAATGGGGTTTTAATTGATTTTGAATCCAATTTAAAAAAAATCCTTATTTTAAAGCACACCTCAGCTGTCGGCACTTGTAAGCATGTCAGATGGATGGGTTCTTAGCTGGTCCTATCACCATTTCAAGTCTGCTCGATTTGGAAGTGATCTGCACTTCAGGTTTCCGATTTGAAAGTGCTCTGCCAACCTAGAATTATCGATCGGAATAGAGCTGGAAGGGACCTTGGAGGTCTTCTAGTCCAGCCCTCTGCTCAAGCAGGAGACACTCTACCATTTCAGACAAGTGGCTGTCCAATCTCTTCTTAAAAAGCCTCCAGTGATGAAGCACCTACAACTTCCGAAGGCAATTTGTCCCACTGGTAAATTGTTAGGAAGTTTCTCCTTAGTTCCAGGTTGCTTCTCTCCTTGATGAGTTTCCATCCGTCGCTTCTTGTCCTGCCCTCAGGGGCTTTGGAGAATAGCTTGACTCCCTCTTCTTTGTAGCAACCCCTGAGATATTGGAAGACTTCTATCCTGTCTCCCCTGGTCCTTCTCTTCACTAGACTAGCCAGGCCCAGTTCCTGCAACTGTTCATCGTATGTTTTAGCCTCCGGTCCCCTCATCATCCTGGTTGCTCTTCTCTGCACTCTTTCTAGAGTCTCAGCAACTTTTTTATATTGTGGCAACCAAAACTGGATTCAGTAATCCAAGTTTGAGGATTCCATATTTTAGGGATGGAGGATCTAGTCCTCTGTGCTAGCACTGATGAAGTTACCTACTCTGAGGCATGAAACATCTTCAAGAAAACCACCAACCTCACAGAGGACCAAGGACCCCTCATTTCAACTCTGAGCTGCAAATATTCTCCTTCATTGATAGTTTGGGGATGTTTGTTTGAGATGACTGTCCTTTTCCACAGAATATTCTTGCTCTATAAGGACAACCATCTTATCATCTCCAAACAGAGGACAACTTATTAGCTCTTTAGTTTAGCTCAGTCCTCTCTAATCCCAAAGCCAGATAAATTGGGACAACAGCTGGCGGTAAATCTCGTAGGTGTCGTCCCCTCCTGCCTGGAGGCCAGCAGATTGTGGGAACCTCACCTGTTCAATCTGTTGTAGAGCATTCTTCCCTCCTAACTTTCAAAAAGCAACACCGTTTTTACATTAGCGGAGTGATTTTGAAATATAACGGGGGCTGCTCCGGCCTGTTAAAAGCCTTTTTCAAATGCATTTGCAGCAATTCCTTAACAATCCGATGGATGGTTTGGATTTATTATCTGCCCCTAACTACATTTAATTGTGTGCAAGGTTGTGAAGCCACTATGTCATTGTTCGTATTTTGCTATTTATAGATCCGTGGCCTTATAAATAGGCCTCTCGTTCAGCTCTTGCGGTCTGCGTATGACTCAACCAGAAACTGAATTACTGGCGTAACCTCCAATAATTCGAGGCACCGTCCCTCCCCTTCCCTTCTGTTTTGCCTCCCATTCATGTTTGATCTAAAATTAGACTGTGAGTTATTTTCAGCGGAGCTATTTATTCCTTTATGCGCTGTGAAAAGAGCAGTTTGCCATTGGCTTCAGATTTCCACCAGCTCTGCAAAACCATCATCCGTATTGCTCCTCCGGCATCTCGTCTCCCAGTAGCAGGTGCATTGGACGTGCAAATCCATCTACCAAAATAAAAGGCCCGGCCTTAACAATGAAGTGAGGTGTAGATTTTCTCCCTATTAATAAACGTCATCGTGAGGTTTTATTTCCAAATCTCCGCCACTTAAATATGGCAGCAAGGACAATGGGCAAATTCTCTCTACTCCCATTTATCTCTGGCTTCTCATCTTCTGGGGACTTCTACTTTTTCACAAGCTATAGGAGAACATGATGGGGGCTTGGAGGGTTTTTTTTGTAAAATATGAGTGAAATACACAAATGTATTCTAAAAAGAGAAGAGCCCTCCTCTTCTCTAGCCCTCTCTCTCCGTCTCCCTTTCTTACTCCCTCTCCCTCTCTCTCTCCCTCCTTCTCTCCCTCTCCCTTTCTTTCTTTCTCTCTCCCTCTCTCTCTCCCTCCTTCTCTCCCTCTCCCTCTCTTTCTCTCTCTCTCCCTCCTTCTCTCCTTCTCTCTCCCCCTCCCCCTCCCTCCCTCTCCCTCTCCCTCTCTGCTTCTCTCTCTCTCACACACACACAAATACCCACATATGTACATATCCACACATCATTATTTTTATTTCTCTCAGTCCCTATCAACCAAGTATGAGAGAACCCACCCTCGAATGGCACAGCATCGCCATGGAAAACATGCTAGCAAGGGAAGAGGGAAACCTTCCCTTCCTTTCCTCTTACAGCTTATCTTCTGCAAACCAAATCCTCCCGTTTGCTACTTTGTGATGTAGCTGAATAGCTCAGGCTGTGTCAACCCTTTGAAAGAAGCTCTTGAGTACACAGAAAAAATAAAGACAAAGCTTCCCTTTGGGACTATTAAAGCAGCTGGGTCTTTTCCCATGTTTGAAAAGTTGTTCCTGGTTGTGTTTTTATGTGATGCATGAACAATTGACTAGCTGTGTGTGTACACGTGTCCATAGAGATGACTTCTGAAGCAGCCATGAACTGGGAAAAACGTGGCTGCTTTAAACAGATAAAGAGAGGTGCCTTGCATGAGTTTCCATGCATTCTGAAGGATTTTTTTCCCCACGGATTTTCCACAAAGTTTCTTAAGAACTAATTCATTTGGTTAGTTTACGGGAAGATGGTTCACAGTATTGCACCTCAAAAAATACTTTTTTCATAGTCAAGTTTGAAGTACACTGACATCTTAAAATCATTTCTTTTTCCCAAGGCATAGTAAGAATTGCTATACAACAAAAGCGTTCCTCTGAAATCTATCCTTCAGATCTAATTTGTCAACTCCTTGGCCATGGTCCATTATTGTCTTTTTTAAATCTCTAGGTCAGATTCTCCCCAATAATGCTGGGCTGAATCCAAGGAGACAAACAGGAAGGAATCTAGAAATGTCAAATGAGTCAATTATTATGGAAAAGTTAAAGAATCTGTTATGAAAGAATTCTGAATATTAAAATGTGAATTCTACTTTTAATACCGATAGAATCACAAGCCTAACATGTCTCTTGTTATGCAAGACATTTGTTAAGTGAGTTTTGTCCCATTTTATAACCTCTCTTGCCACAGTTGTTAAGTGAAACACTTTAGACTGCGTAGCAATGAAAGGCTTGGAAAAGTTACCCAAATCCTGTGGCATGTTGATACCTACGAAGATCTGATTGGGGCAGACAAAGACTTTCCTGTGATATTCTACAAAGTCAGCTGCCTCATATGCGTGTTGATAAAATTAGTTGGGGAAGGAAGGTGTTCTCAGACTCCTGGTTATTTATGGAAATCAAAGTTGAACTTTGAACAAGCAAGATAAAAAAGAGGATTGACGCTTTGGAGAAGATCCTTGAGAATATTATAAATATCAAGCGAACAAGAAACAACGAGTCAAAGAACACATGAATCCAGAGTTTTGCACTTGAGGCACAAATGACTGGGCATAAATTATCATATTTTGGATTCATTACGCAAAGACTTGGCTCCTTGGGGAAACCCATCGTGCTAAGAAGCATAGAAGGAAAGAGACGTTGAGGATCTTCGGCAGCGAGGGTATAACTGGGATGGTGGAGACATTTGGGGCCAGCTTGGAAGCAAATCACCCATAGAAGGTCCATCTTTGTGATGGCCAAGAGTCAACTCTCACTTGACAGCACATAATCAATCAATGATAATGTCAGACCTGCCCCAGTTTGCTCTCTCAGGAAAGTAGGACTCGTCACTTCATTTAGTTGAAGCAAAGGAATTTTTACTGAAAGAAACCAGTTGCAACTAAGTCCGGAGGAACCTGGTGTTCCCACGCAAAATCCAAAGCTACAGGAGTGGCCAAAATTGTGGAAACCTTTTGAGGAAAAGTGTATTTTTTTAAAACTAGCTAATAACACCATATTTTTTGGGGAGTAGTACCATAAAATTATATATCAATGGAAAGGTAATTTAATCAAGAATGTGATGCAATAACTTTTAGAAAGGATTTGCTATTAGAATAGCAGTTACAGTATAAAGAAGAAAAGTGAAACACGTAGAAAAAAAAATGAGATATGCAAAAATGATCCCCATGTCAGTTAATACTTCGTTGGGTAACCTTTAGCATGAATGATGGCCTTACAACGTCTTCCCATGGAGGGAACCAAGTCTCTGAGTTCTGCAGCTGTTCTCATGTGAAGCCAAGATTGAATTTTGGCTTCTGTTAACTGGGTTTTATTGCTGGGTCGCTTCTGACTAACCAGTTTCTTTAGTTGGCTCCATAGATTTTCAATTGGGTGAAGATCTGGGCTATTCCCAGGCCATTCCAGCAGTGGAATAGGATTATCTTGAAACTCAAAAAAAAAAAAAAAGTGGTGTTATTAGCCATCAAACCTCAAAAATACATTTTTCTCAAAAGGTTTCCACAATTTTGGCCACTACTGTATCTACTTTCCAACTCCCAATCCCTCCCCACCCCCCACATGACCAGCCAATGTGATGCCAGTTAGATGTTTTGAGAAACTCTAAGGTGTCAAACTGGTTACATTCCATTCTCAGGGCAAACGGCCTTGAAGATCCTGATACAAGCCATTTTGCTGATCTGTTCTTTTTCTGTCGTCATTTCACCCTCCCCATTCCCCCACCCCCTCTCTATTTCCCAACATTTGATACCCAGTGCCTGCTCCCCTCCTTCCCCTTTGATGGCAGGAACCGAGCAAGGTGCCAGACCGACGGTGGAGATCCTGACAGATAATATCATGTCATTGGGAAAGGACATTGCTTGGAGGTTTCATAGCGACTTCCCCACTGCCAAAGTCTACGCGAGTAAAATCCACAGCCTGAAAAAAGAGCAAGAAAACTGTAATATTCCAGCAATAAAAATGCAATTAGTCATTCTAGCCAGAGACAGATCGCCCATCGAGGGAGAGAGGTGATAGAAGGTGAATGTTCTGTTAAATGATGCAACATAAACTAATACTATGGATGGTATCACCAGAACCTTTTCATTACAATTATTACTATAGGCTTGACTTATTGATTTGAAAAGCTTCCGGAATAGTTACAGTAATCTGGCAACTGAAATTCTTTTAGCAAAATTAATTCTTCAAATGAGGGCATTGGGTTGTTTAATGAAGGCTGCAGAGCTCTCCTGCTTGCAAGAGATGCGTCAGAAATTCACCAATTAGGGTATTTTCCAAGTTCTCGGTCGTACTGTTTTCTCTTTTAGGGAATAGAATAATCCTTTACCCAAAGTGCAATTCCATTTTCTCTTCCCCTAAATGTTTCATGTTGATGGTGACGTTATCCATTTGGTTGTCTCCGACTCTTGGTGCTTTCACATCTAACCATTTAGATATGAGCCAGCCATGTGCGGCATCTGCCAAAAAAGCCAACACAGTTCTAGGCTGCATCAACAGAGGGAGAGAATCAAGATCACGCGAAATGTTAATACCACTTTATAAGGCCTTGGGAAGGCCACACTTGGAATTCTGCATCCAGTTTTGGTCGCCATGATGTCAAAAAAGATGTGGAGACTCTAGAAAGAGTGCAGAGAAGAGCAACAAAGATGATTAGGGGACTGGAGGATAAAACATATGAAGAACGGTTGCAGGAACTGGGTATGTCTAATGAAGAGAAGGACTAGGGGAGACATGATAGCAGTCTTCCAATGTCTCAGGGGCTGCCCCAAAGAAGAGGGAGTCAAGCTATTCTCCAAAGCACCTGAGGGCAGGACAAGAAGCAAAGGATGGAAACTCATCAAGGAGAGAAGCAACCTAGAACCAAGGAGAAATTTCCTGACAGTGAGAACAATTAAATCAGTGGAACAACTTGCCTCCAGAGGTTGTGAATGCTCCAACACTGGAAGTTTTTAAGAAGATTTTGGACAACCATTTGTCTGAAGTGGTGTAGGATTTCCTGCCTAAGCAGGGGGTTGGACTAGAAGACCTCCAAGGTCCCTTCCAACTCTGTTATTCTCTTCTCTTCTCTTCTCTTCTCTTCTCTTCTCTTCTCTTCTCTTCTCTTCTCTTCTCTTCTCTTCTCTTCTCTTCTCTTCTATCTCTTCACCATCAATGTTTATTCTGATGTTTCCATTCCTTGCAGCAGCCATGAGCTTAGTCTTTTTTCGATGTTCAAAATGTTTGTTTAGTCTAGCATTTTCCAGAGCCAGGAGTTGAATTTTAGTGAACTGGGTGACAGAATAGCCTTCTTCGCTGGGTGCACAGGAAGCTGTTCTGTCTTCCACCCCATCTCTGCCATTGATACCTTCTGTCTAATGGCCAGGCTGACACTGACTTCTTCTGATAGGGAAGTCTTAATCCAATGTCTTCCACGGGTTGTCTCTAAAGGCTAAAGGTGAAATAAAACATAGGAAAATAGCAGAACAGAAATGGCCACCCAGAGGCCATTGGAGTTTGGGCGGCTCCTAAAAATTTCAATAAATTTAGACTCTGCCCTCGCTTGTAACTGTATCCTGCTTCAAAGAGTGACGATGAGTAAGAACTATTTACTAAAGCAATAAAGCACTTAACTAACCTTGGCTGGTGTATGTTAAGCAGGGTCAGTCCTGGTTAACACTCAGTTGTGGGACTAGGAGGAAATTCAGGGAGATAGCGAACAGTGAAAGAAAAATATCTAAAAAGAAAGTTATGCCAACCACATCAGTGCTGTTTCCAAGAAAACTGCATGTTTTTGTCCACAAAGTTATCTGGAGTTCAATTCAGCTCAAGGGTGTCTTTATTATTTTATTTTTTTACCTTCCATCTGTTTAATGGCCACTAAAGAAACATTTCAGCTATTAGCAGTTCAGTACCAAGGACAGTTCCCTGCCATTTTTTTCTCTCTTTTTTTTTTTTGGTACCAAAAAAATATATGATACCATTAGCACTTAGAAAGTGCACATTTTTATATATAAAAAAGAAAACCTCTATCATTATTTCAATTTTATCTACCAGATATCTGCTCTTTCTTGTAAGATACATACACAAATAAATCCTAAAAGGTCAGATTCCTAATTATTATTATTATTATTTTTCTTTTGATGTTTGGAAGGACCTTTAAAGCAGTAGAAATTTTTTGGAAACAAAGCATTCCGCTAAAAGAGTTAAACGGTTAAAAAAATCACATGCGATGGTTAAAAAATCAAGACAGTGCCATCAAAATTCTGCTTAAATTTTTTATTTGTGCATCACACTTAAAAATAGGTGGCGTTTCAGACACATCCTCATAACCACCACATCAACGTTTTGAGAATATTCTCAGAACAATCTTTGCACTCTTTTATTGTTCGATGTATTAAATCACAGAAGCATTTCCAGTCTCACGTAACACATTTTTGTTTTGCTAAGTTGTTCTTCCTAAAATTGGCAGGATTTTGGACACGTGAGGACGGGTGAGAACAGATAGCAAAAGAAAAAAATTGGTGGCTATAACAGGGTGATCCGATACTCTTTTTATGTGTCTCATATAAATAAAACTGGTAAAAAGAGGCAGATGCCACCTTGTTTTTTGGGGGGTTTTTTTACAGTTACATTTTATTGTGTTAGCCAAGAAAATAAAATGCAAAACACAGATTGCTAAAATACTTGGTAGGTTACATAGGTGGCAATAGAGAAAAGAAATTAAGATTGACGATTAGGATAGTGTAAACTTTAAAATAGTTGCATACCATTCAAATACAAGTGTGGTCCTTGACTTGCGACCACTCATGTAGTGATCATTCAAAGTCACAACGGCACTGGAAAATATAACTTACGACCATTTTTCACACTTAACAACCGTTGCAGCATCCTCACAGTCACGTGATTAAAATTCAGACTCTGGGCAACTGGCATGTACTTACGACGGTTGCAGTGTCTTGGCGGGATCAACAACCATGTTACTGTGGCAGTGATTCACTTAAGAACCGAGGCAAGAAAGGTCATAAAATGGGACAAAACTCACTTAACAACTGTGTGATTCAGCCCCAGAGATTTGGGGCTCAATTGTGGTCGTAAATCTTACATGTAAAAGCAAGAATTGATTTCTTTTTTAATCCACCCCTGCAAATGAGCAGCTCTCTGACTGAGCAATTATTATTTCTTTAAGTTAATGGTGGCCGCTGTTTTGCAAAGCATATTGAGAGACGAAATGAAAAGGAATAATAATATTTAGTTTTATTTAGAATAATAATATTTAGTTCACCTCCATTTTTTCTCTCCTTCTCACATAATACCTTGTTTTTTCATAGGTCCAGAAGTTTTATTTCTCCAGCTGCTTGCTGTGATCGCAATTGGATAAAGGCGTTTGCACTGGCAAATGTTTATGTGCGTTCATGTATATGCACAACAAACACAAACGCACAAACACACACAAGCCCTTAATCCTGCTTCTAAGGCTAGAAGGTATGTGGGAAGACTCAATTGTTTGAGTCTTAACTCCTTGTCAACAGAGATTACTTTTTAAACCTGCATTTTTTCCTTTTCACTCTTTCCCCCCCTCAGGAGAAATAATGAGAAAAGAACCGTTCCTGTGATAAGAAAAGATCCAGAGGAAGGCTGGCTAGCTTATGAAGTTGAAATGAATGAAGATAAGAGAAAATATATTTTTTTTAAGAATACAATAGAGTTCTAAAGAATTTATCTCTAGATGTAGGATCAAAGGGAAGGAATTTAAATATTATCAACAAGCAAAAAGTTCTTTTTGAAGGAAGTCGTTGCTTGGCAAAACCAACATGAAAATGAGGTAAACATTTATTGGAATATTACAAACTAAAATATATAAGAGTTCGGAAAGCGGGTTCAAGCAGACTTTCTAAGTTAACTGCGGTTTGAAAGCTAATGAAGATTCAGAGTATAAATATAACAGTCAAAGCTGAGATATTTGAAGCCAGCATTCTCTGTCTTGAATCTTCTACCTCATAATTATTTTTTGCTGTTGAGGCCTGGATGAGATTACGGTATTTAGATAGAAATCAGACAAGAATAAAGAAGGTAAACAATTACTAATATAGTTGTGAAAACATTCAGGTGGGTTTAGTTTTCATAATTCACACTCGCCTCTCTTCCGTTTTTCCTCAGCTGCTAATATCTAAATATGAAATATCTAAATATTTGTACCATACTTTGGAGGCTATCGCTACTATCAATTGAAATCATTCCCTCTGTTGTTTTGACTGATATCTTAACTCGTTTTCTAGAAACTTTTAAGTTCCAGTTGTCTTGCCTTGCTATGTGATGTGTAGCATGTAAAGGAAGCATTATTTCTTGAATTTAGTCAAGTTTTTATTTGATTGTTGCATATTCTCCAATTTTGGTCTCCCAAATCTTGGACCATGAGCAAAGCATTTTTCCAAGTTCATCCTTCATCACTCTCAGAGTACGTCTTAATAGTTGTGATCTTTTTTGCGTATGCTTTCTGGAAATATTCCCACGAAAAATATTTATGGTTGCAGTTCAAATTTTATATTCAAAGAATTCTGAATGTTTTAGTGAATGTCCTGAATGATTTAATTTCCTTCCAATGCTTGTGAGTTGTTCCACCACCTGTGGAAAAATGTTCCTTCTTTCTGGTAGTACTTCCAACATTTGCTGTGATACAATTGGTCTAACTTTAGTGATCATTGGCAGAGTTATATACCATTTTATATTGATTTTCCCTCAAATTATAGCTTGGAGTACATTTTATTAGTTTGTAACTTTCCTGGGTTTTTTTATAATAATTACATATTTTTTTTGCAGTTTTGCATCTAATATTGTTTTCTTTCGGACTGAAATCAACGTGTTCTGAGTAAAATTTTGTTTTAAGTATGTACAGTGTTTATGCCATGATCTTACAAAATATATTTTTGAGGTGTTTTTTTTTTTTTAAATCAGTACATCTGTTTGATCTATAGAAGAAAAAGAAACACCATAAGTAATTCTCATGTATTTGAGCTAAGACAAATAACTTGTGTTTTGCCTAATCATCGTTTTGCTGTATGTTTTGCTCTTTGGATATCATTTTCAGAATTTGCAAGTAATACGTCCAATGGTCATGTGATAGTTAACAGTTGCCTCAACATGTCTTAAAAGAATTATTTGTCGAATCCTTCGCTCTCATAATGGGAAATACTATCTGTTCAAAAATGTGCAATTACAGGCATGTTCCATTGGAGAAATGTTTATTTTGCATGTAAAGCTACCTCCTTAACTCCCAGTTAAGATGGCGATGTGAGAATTCGAGTATAGCTAGTCCCCGGCTTACGACAGTTCATTTAGTGGCCATTTGAAGTTACAACAGCACTGAAAGAGTGACTTATGACCGTTTTTCAAACTTACGACCACGTCAGCATCCCCATGGTCACGTGATCAAAAGAGGGACCTTGGCAACTGACTCATATTTATGACGGTTGCGGTGTCCTGGGGTGGGGGTTGGGGTCATGTGATCCCTTTTGGCGACCTTCCAACAAGTGATTGAGTTAAGTGATTCACTTAACAACGGTGGGAAGAAAAGTCGTAAAATGGGGCAAAACTCATCTAACAACTGTCTTGCTTAGCAGTAAAAATTCTGGGGCTCAATTGTAGTCGTAAGTCAAAAACTATCTATATAGAACATAATGTTTAATATCCTCCACCTATCCGTGGCCACAAGGGCAAAAGCACTGGTCCCCAAGCACAGTGATGGCTAACCTTTTTGCCGTTGTGTGCCAAAACCACAGGGGGTCGTGCACATGTGTGCCCACACCCATAATTAAATGCCCCCCTGCACCACGCCCCCCCCATGCATGCATGCACAACCTCTCCCATGCTCCCCACACATGCACTCACGACCCTCCCGCACCCCATTTTGGGCCTAGCAGGCCTCCCTGAAGCCTCTGGAGGCTGGAAATGGCCTGTTTCCTGACTTCCGGTGGGCCTGGTAGGCCTGTTTTCACCCTCCCCAGGTTCCAGAGGCTTTCTTGGAGCCTGGGGAGGACAAAAATAGCCTCCCTGCTCCCCATGGAGGCCCTGCAGAGACCGGAAATGGCCAATTTCCTGACTTCCGGTAGGCCTGGCAGGCCCATTTTTTGCCCTCCCCAGGCTCCAAAAGCTTTCCTGGAGCCTGGGGAGGGCGAAAACGCCCCCCCGATGCCCTCCAGAGGCTGAAAACGCCATCTCAGAGCCTCCACGCGAGGCCTGTGCTTACCTGGCATCCAATAGATTCACCATCACGGCCCTAGCATATTGGTGATTCTTCTTGTTAGATTATCACCATATTTCATTGGTTTTGGAAGACTGGCAAAATGCTCTGTGTATTCTTAGATTTTGGGACACCTTCTCATTGGTTGAAAATGTCGAGTTATCCAACCACGTGTACAGACTTTTGCTAGTTCTGCCTGATTTGAGCTCATGATGGCTTGTTACTCAATTGGCATTGCATCTTAAGAGACAGAAAAAGATAATTTCCTACTATTAACTGGGACTGACAATGCTGCAGCTTCAGGAACATACAATGGTTCACAGAAGCCTATTCAGCATGGAGCAAGTCACCCAGAGTGAACTTTCGGCTCTAATATTTATAAAGTAACACTGTCAGTTCTTACAATCTGGATCTAGCCAGGAGCCCAAATGTGTTACGTTTGACAAAGGACAATCGTTGAAAATGACCTTTCTATAGATAATGTTCCATGCTTCATTAGGGCCATCAACTTGACTGCGGATATAAATGTGTTGGGGCTATGAAAGGTTATCGTTTAGACATGGCTCTTATAACATGCTAAGCTATAATGTCACTCGTGTGACTTGGGTTTAGCTTGCTGTGTCACCCTCAACACTGTGGACTAGAAAGAATGATTTATAGCTCATCGTAGTGTGCGAATTCAGGTTATTGTGGCTCATGTCGTAAACTATTCTGGGTTACTTCATAAACCGTAGGCCAAATAGCTATGACCCATGAAACTATCCTTAAATTAAATAGTGATATTGCAATCTGGTTCAGATAGCCTTTTTCCCTTCTCTGACATTATTCCATAACGTGACACCTGTAGTAGTGGAGTAACACCAGCTCAGGGACAGGAAATGGGAGTCGGTTGCTTTTTCAAGCTTCCAGATGAAGGGGATATGGACATCAGAAAGAATAGAATAGAATAGAATTCTTTGTTGGCCAAGTGTGTTTGGACACACAAGGAATTTGTCTTTGGTGCATAGGCTCTCAGTGTACATAAAAAATACATTCATCAAGAATCATAAGATACAACACTTAGTGATAGTCATTGGGTACAAATAAGCAATCAAATCCTGCTATACAAATAAGGAAAGGGGATGAAGATGCTAAGAGAAGCAACATTGGTCTTCTCGTTGTTTGCGGATGGCCCTAATTGTCCTCCGGGAGGCAGATAAGAGAGCTTGAAAATGAAAATAATCCAGGTTTTATTTATTTAATTTCCAAGATTTAGATCCTACCCAATTCCATAGAGTCAAGAAGTTAGTGGATTTGATGAAGTCTTGCAGTTTGCCAAGCTTTTTCTGACTAATGTTTCCATCATTGAACAAAAGGTGCCCTTATTAAGAACTCATCTGAAATAAATGTTTAACAGTAACAGAGTTAGAAGGGACCTTGGAGGTCATCTAGTCCAACCCCCCACTCATGCAGAAGACCTGTACTAGGGATTCGAACCGCTGAACTGCTGACTTTTCTGATCGACAAGCTCAGTGTCTTAGCCTCTGAGCCACCTAGTCAGATAATTTAGATTTAGAAGGAGCTTCTCTGCTTTGTCTGCCGGTTTACTTTTCCATATTTTTCCAGACGAGGATTAAATAACTCAGAACAGGCTAGGAACATTTAGAGGAAATAGTGTCTTAAAAAAGTATAATAATAAGAGTCTTTAACCATTGTAGGAATGGGTGGTAGGACCATAAAAAGAGTGAATTAGAAGGAAATTTATAGATGAAGGAACCCAATCCTGGGCTTAACTCATTGAATTATCTCTGACATGGGCCACCAAGTCCCATCTGACACTTTACAGGAAGGAGGAAACCACCACTGATCTACACAAAATGTAGATAAGTACCAGATAAGGTACTTCCGGTTTCTGGTGCACGCATGCACCCCAACCAGCAAGTCTTCCAGTTACTGCTGTGCATGCACACGCACCGATCAGCTGGCCGGCCAACATGCTCACACCAGAAAACGGAAGACCAGCACTGCCACACGCACAAAGGCAGCTGATTATTGCATGTGCATGCGTGCCAGAAACCCGGAAGAGGAACGGATGACATCACGCATGCCGATGATTTGGCTCTGTGTGCCATGGGTTCACCATCACGGATATAGCGTATTTGGTATACGTGGGAATGGTGGGGTGAGTAGCTCCCTGATCATAATCTTTGCTAATGATATCCTGAGGATACAATTTATGGAGGGAGACTTATCTCTGTTAATAGGGCTAATTGCCCATTAATCACCTTCCATGCATCTCGAGGACATGGATGGCCCTTGAGGGGCCAGAAAAATATCTCTCTCTAATAGGTGTATTATTTAACAGTTAAGAAAGGGTCTCGGTTGGTTGTGCTGCTTGGTTACCTGATACCTTTGCCCACATGGAAGCTGCTGTTCCCAGGTGCATCACCTCAGTGAAGTCCTTCCTTCCCTTGGAGGCCTGTGGTAATGGAAAGGCAAGAGCACAATCTCCGTGAAATAAAACCCACCTCTCCACAGATTACAGATCAACAGAGTTGGAAGGGACCTTGCAGGTCATCTAGTCCAACCCCCTGCCCAAGCAGGAGACCCTACACCATTTCTGACCGATGGCAGTCCAATCTCTTCTTGAAAGCCTCCAGTGATGAAGCTCCCACAACTTCTGAAGGCAACTTCTGTTCCATCAGTTGATTGTTCTCACTGTCAGAAAATTCCTCCTTATTTCCAGGTTGAATCTCTCCTTGATCAGTTTCCATCCATTATTTCTTCTTCTGGCCTTCAGGTGGTTTGGAAAATAGCTTGATCCCCTCCTCTCTGTGGCAGCCCCTCAAATATTGGAAGACTGCTCCCATGTCTCCCCTGGTCCTTCTCTTTACTAGACTAGTCAGGCCCAGTTCCTGCAACCGTTCATTGTATGAACAATTCATAACCTCAACATCTGTAAAGACTTTAAATCCTATGGTATCTTTTCCAAGCCAGTTGGAATTGATTTCCAATCTGCAAGGTTTGCTATGACTGGATCTCACCCTCCTCATCTACATGCCTCTTATTTTATGAACTTGGGCGACTTCTGTTCTTCAACCATTTTCCTTGTTGAGTATTATGCCTTCTTTAACTAGACATTAACCTGGCTAGCGAAGTTGTAAGTTGCACCACCGCTTTTAACAGGGATTTAAAAATTGGTTTTTTTTGTCTGGCACCTTGTTCTTGTCAATCACTCTAGCCGTTGACTTTGAGCAACTCAGCTGTTTAAACTGGCATGGATCAACCCGGCAGTCAATGTTCTGACTGAAGTGGGAACAAAAGCTTAAAGACAGGTCTGGTCATGCAAGAACAATTTTTTCCACTGTTCCGTCAGTAAATGTCGTATCCTGTTCTCTGTTCTCATCGTGTGTCCAGCCCCTTCTGGGAAGGAGAGAAGGGAAAAAAAAAAAGAGGAAAGATGTAATCTTTACAAAGATTAAATCCAATCTTGTCCTCCCCCGCTCAACGGGTTGACATTGTCTTCCCCCTTTCAGACGAAACCTAATTAGCTCTTTCGGAGTAACGGTGAGGAGTGTATGTGTGATTTCCTGCTGATTATTATTTTCTACCAGAGGTATAAAATAGCTACTCCTGATAGAAAGAGTAATGTATGTGCAAGCTGAATTTGATAAGGGTTGCAGTAACTCATGGTTTTCAAAGAGTGGTGTATAAGAGGGGTCCCCAACCCCCAATCCGTGGGCCAGCAACTGGGCCACACAAACAAGCAAAGCCCCGCAAAACCACACACCCTCTGGTCCTTTGGGAAAAATCTCCTCCCCCCCATCCCGTCCCTGGTGCCTTAACCGCTACACCAAACTGGCTCTATGTATCTCTCTAGATCAGGGGTGTCAAACTCTTAAATCTGGCCGGGGGGGTGGGGGGCGGCCTGGAAATAGCAAAGGACCGTCCGTGGTGCCTCTGGCAGCCAAAACGGGCTGTGGGGTGGGGGCGCACACACCCCATTTTGGCCAGCATGGTGCGGCAGGAGGCATCTGTCCCGTCTCCCCACCCCACCCAATGGCCAGGCCATGGAGGAGAACTACAATTCTGATCCGCCTCTCAAAGAAATCCAGTTTGACACAGCTGCTCTAGTTGTTATATATCTATGGGCTCTATCTAGCTTACACATCACTTGTATCCTTTCAACAGGGGTGCTTTAACCAAATCATCTCAATTCTATTTCATTTCCTAGTCCCATTCTCTCCGAGTCCTGTCATCTCAATATCCAAAGCCATTCCTTCATTTTTTTAATTGTAGGAGGTAAAAAGAAGGAAAAAAACCCCCAAATAACTGATATGAATATTCATCGCTCAGGCTATTCAATTAGCCTTCCATATTTGCTCATGTCACACTGTGCAATTAATTTGTTTCCACGTAAGTCATTTTCTCGTAAGGCTGTGCCACACTGATTCCTTTCCCAAAAGGTGCACTTGCTAAATAATTGCAAACAAATACTACCTTTTTTTTTTTTTTTTTGGTGGTCCCTCTAAGGCAACTTTTTTGGAATGAAATCTGAAGCAACGAGCAACCCGGATGATCTAACTTTAAATAGGGAAGGTTAAAACAATAAAGAAAATAAACTTTCTAAATGCAGTTACAATTGACACTGCCAGTGAGAAAAGCTTTGTTTAAACACAGAACGAGAACATGACATACGTGCACACTTCAAACCCAAGACTACACTAAGGCAGAAGCTTGTCCACCCCAAGGATAAAACACCCAGGCAGAAACTGAGCAATGTAATATTTATTTATTATTTATTTATTTTATTAAATTTCTATACCACCCTTCTCCCGAAGGACTCAGGGTGGTGAACAGCCACAAGATAAAACACATAAATACAAAAATTTAAAATAAGTTAAAAACGAATTAAATAATTTGGCTGAATTTAAAATACCCCATAATTTAAAACAAATTAAAATTTACATTTAAAAAGGGGAGAAGATTTAGGCCAGGCCAGCTTGATGAAATAAAAAAAGTCCTATGCAGTATGAGGCAGTGAGACGTGCAGATCTGTACATTGGAGAAACAAAACAACCACTTCACAAACGCATGGTGCAACATAGGAGAACAAACCCATCAGGACAAGATTTAGAAGTCCATCTGCATTTAAAAGTCAAAGGCCACTCTTTTGAAGACACCAAAGTCCACATTTTGGACAAAGAGGACCACTGGTTTGGAAGAGGGGTCAAAGAGGCCATCTTTGTCCAAATTGAACAGCCCTCTCTCAGCAGAGGGGGAGGAATACAACATCATCTATCTCCAATATACAAAACAGTCCTTTCAACAGTTCCAAGAAGGCTCCACACCCATTTGCACCATTCAGGTGACCCTGATACACAGGTAAACCTCCAAGTGGCCTCAGCGACTCTCTAAAAGGATGCAAATGACCAGCTGTCTGCAAGGAGTATAAATCCTTCCATCCTCCACCATCCAGTCAGAGCTGAAGAAGCTTCTCGGATGAAATGCGAAACATCTTCAAAGCAAAACCAGAAAGTCCAGTTGACTCTTGAAAAAAAAGCAGCTTTGGGGCAACCATGACCTGGAGGACTGAGAATCTCCATAGACCTAGAAAGAGAAGCAAGTTCTTCTGATCTTTCATTGTGCAGATGGTCCCCATTTAACAACCATTGCTTCAGCGACGATTCAGACCTACCATAGAATGACCTGATAGCTGTGATCAGAGCATTCTCACAATCATGGCTTCTCACAAGCAAAGTCAATGGGGAAGCTATCAGCAGTTAAGGCACCTCCATCCATGTTCTGACGTACCAAGCAGGAAGCATGAGCTCATGCAATGAGAAATGAAGCTTGGAAGGTTTTAAAAATCCGAGCTTCAGCGGGAAGAGAATTCTGGAGCTTTCCTATCCCAAAAGCTACAGCTAATCTTTATGACATGTTGGACTACACACCTGTGGCTCCCAAAGTTTTGGGCACCAGGGACGGGATGGGGCAGGGAGGAGATTTTCCCAAAGGACCAGAGGGTGTGTGGTTTTGCGTGCATCCCACAGACGGGGCTTTGCTTGTTTGTGTGGCCCAGTTACTGGCCCACGGATTGGGGACCCCTCCTACACACCACTCTTTGAAAACCATGAGTTACTGCAACCCTTATCAAATTCCTTGATAAGGAGGTCATCTAGTCCAACCCCGCCCCGCCCAAGCAAGAAACCCTACACCATTTCTGACAGATGGCAGCCCAGTCTCTTCTAGAACACTTTGCAAAGATAGAAGTGAACGGGGTCAGATGGGGAATGTTATAAACTAGATTTAACCAGCACATCTGGTTTATTTAATTAATTAATTAACATTTAATTCCGTTGTTTCCTACGACTTATGCTTTTTCTATGCTTTACATAATGTGCAACTCAGAGGTGGGTTTCAGCAGGTTCTGACCAGTTCTGGAGAACCGGTAGCGGAAATTTTGAGTAGTTCGGAGAACCGGTAGTAAAAATTCTGACTGGCCCCGCCCCCATCTATTCTCTGCTTCCCAAGTCCCAGCTGATCGGGAGGAAATGGAGATTTTGCAGTAACCTTCCCCTGGAGTGGGGTGAGAATGGAGATTTTACAGTATCCTTCCCCTGCCACGCGCACCAAGCCATGCCACGCCCACCAAGCCATGCCACGCCCACCAAGCCACGCCCACAGAACCGGTAATAAAAAATTTAGAAACCCACCACTGGTGCAAAGAAGTAAACTGGTGAGCCCATAAATGCCAGAAGAGAGAAGACAGAAAAGGTGTTTAAACATCTGGCAATTCTCAACATACAACATGGAGAAGCTGGTCCTGGAATAGACGCGTTTAGACATAACAATTGATTTTCTCATAAGATTTAAAAGCCCACCGTCGGATTAAGTTAACGTATCTGGGCTTGAATTGGTTTCCTCGCACGGAGCATCAGGTGGCTAAATTGATTTAAAACCAAAATACTTCAATTTAACTGGATGGTGGTTTGGGCTTTCAGCGCAGGTTAAATTATTATTGAGATTATATTTGCTGGGACTTAATTGTGAGGCATTTGTCTTCATACGAACTGTCATTGCCCTTCAAGAGATACTCGCTGCGATCGGCGAACATTTAATTAACATTTAATAACTCGTGCACGCGTTTTAAGCTAAATCCTTTCCTGAGAGATGTCATTTAAAAGACGGCCAGGAATACCCTTCTTTGAAAGTGTATGATTAAAGGTCAAAGGCCAAACAGCCTAAGAATGAAGGCTTGTTCAAGATGGAGAAATACGATGGTGTCATCATCATACTTGCATTCAACACTCAGTAATACAAACTGATGCTGTTTGGCTGCAAATCCATTAATCTGTTCCATCAGAATAGAGTTGGACGGGACCTTGGAGTCCAACCTCCTATACCATTTCAGACAAATGGCTGTCCAGTCTCTTGTTAAAAACCTCTAAAAAATTTCAGAGTGTGCCGAGATGGACAAATTAACAAAAGAACTTAAAGAAAAGGAAGATACGGAATACCGTGTGATATGGGACAAATGGTACAGCTGGCTGGAGATTAGAAATAGTGAACAATAATGAAAGGGGAGAAATCATAAATGTAAAAGGTTTATAGGACAATGTATAAAATGTATAAAATTAATATCACGATGGTTAGGAATTATAGTGTAAATAAAAGAAAATGGGACAAGGAGGAAATGAATAGTATAAGGGGAAATGGGGGAAAATGTAAATATTAGAAGATTACTGCTACGAAACAGTTGTAAAAAAGGAACATATACATACAGGTTTATATATATATAAACATCACTGGAGGTTTTTAAGACTAGACTAGATAGTCACTTGTTTGAAATGGTAAAGGGTCTCCTGTTTGAGCAGGGGGCTGGACTAGAAGACCTCCAAGGTCCCTTCCAGCTTCTCTTCTCTTCTCTTCTCTTCTCTTCTCTTCTCTTCTCTTCTCTTCTCTTCTCTTCTCTTCTCTTCTCTTCTCTTCTCTCCTCTCCTCTCCTCTCCTCTCCTCTCCTCTCCTCTCCTCTTCTCTCCTCCTCTATTCTACTCTACTCTACTCTACTCTACTCTACTCTACTCTACTCTACTCTACTCTTCTACTCTACTCTACTCTACTCTACTCTACTCTACTCTACTCTACTCTACTCTTCTACTCTACTCTACTCTACTCTACTCTACTCAAGAAATTTCTCCTTTGACAACATAAATTTTGGGTTCAATTGCAGTCATAATTTGAGGACTACCTCCATAGTTCAATATTCTCCATTTATCCATGACCACAAGGGCAAAAGCATGGCCCCACTGGCCTATTGGCAACTCTTCTTGTGAGATTATCATCATATCTCACTGGTTTGGGGAGACTGGCAAACACTCTTTGTTTGTGAAGAGATACATTGAGAGATAAACGCGGGGAGAATATCCCATTCTTCGGGGAACAAGAATGGCCTAAAGAAGGCACTAGATCTGCATCTCGCCCTACATCCTATGGAAGGAGGCCATTGTGGATGTTCACACTTTCCATAACTACAGATTTTTGGAGGAAGGGACACGCCATTGTACAGAATCTATTTTCTCACTGGGCTCCCTCACAGTATGGAAAATAAAAATTAACAAACTGGACATCTGCAGGGCAGCCAGGTTTCTTGAAATATTTTAACAATGTCCAGTGAATTGTTATAAACAGTTAAGGGCGACTTTATTTTCATTCTTAAAAGTGCAGCAAGGGTGCCCTGAGAAAGAGTGACAAAGTTTCTCAAAGTTAAGCCTCTCCTGTTCCACAATAACTTCTGCATTCCTTAGGGCTCAAATTATCTGCTTTACAGAATAATCTGGTGGCTCAGCAGACTAAAGCACTGTTATTAACATCTGCTCCTTGCAATTACTGCAAGTTCAAATCTCACCAGGCTCAAGGTTGACTCAGCCTTCCATCCTTTCTAAGGTAGGTAAAATGAGGACCCAGATTATGGGGGCAATAAACTGATTTTGTATAAATATACAAAAGGATGAAGGCTATTGCTTAACGCATTGTAAGCCGCCCTGAGTCTCCGGAGAAGGGCGGCATATAAATCAAATTAAAAAATAATAATAATAATCAAGGACAAATCACTTAACCTAAGATATTCTACTTGTAAGCGCTTATTCAATCCTCTCTCTTTTAGGGAATAAATAAATAAATAGATATATATTGACCAGAATAAGCTGGTCTGCTGGAGAAAAGAAAGCCAAATATTTAAAGAAAGGACATTACTCTATTTGCCAAGTACCAATTACCCATCTGTGTTTGGTTCTCCTGCTTGTCAAAGCCCACTTCTTTTATTTTATTGCAATTAAAGTTAATCGTCGGCCGCAATAATTAGAACATCAACTCTGAGATGCTCTTATTCTTTGGTCTGCCCTCTCCTGCCTGCCCAAGGACAGAGTGCACAGAAACCGAAGTTTTAGAGCTCCAATAAACAGAGAATCTGGGGAAACTAATAACAACAGGACGAAGCCTCAGGATCGACAAGGGAAATATCGAAGTGGCGGATGGCTTCGGCATTTTGGGATGGGCCATCAATGCGAAAGGAACAAGCAGCTCTGAACACCTTGCCAAAGATCTTCAAATTCACGATGTTCTCCACCTGCAGCAGTTCATTTAGTGACCGTTCCAAGTTAACAACGGGATTGGGGGGGAAAAGTGATTTACGTCAATTTTTCACGTTTATGACCATCCTACATCCTCGCGGTCACCTGAGCCAAAGTCAGACGCTTGGGAACTGATTCATATTTATGACGGTTGCAGTGTCCTGGGGTCATGTGATTCCCCCCTCCCTTTTGCGACCTTCTGACAGGCAAAGTCAATGGAGAAGCCAGACTCACTTAACAACCGAGTTACTAATTTTAGGGATTCACTGAATGAGTGTAGCAAGAAAGGTTGTACAATGGGGCAAAACTCACTCAAAGAATGTCTCCCTTAGCCACAGAAATGTTGGGCTCAGTTGTGGTCATAAGTTGAGGACTACTTATATACCTAGAAATATTACAATTGGGCAAGACTTGGTAATTCCCTTGTGATGCCAGGGCCCAAGAGTTGGACATGACTGAATGGATATCATCACCATCTTCATCTTTGTCTTCATCATCTTCATCTTTGACTTCATCATCATCATCTTCATCTTTGTCTTCATCATCATTATCTTCATCTTTGTTTTCATCATCTTCATCTTTGACTTTATCATCATCATCATCTTTGTCTTCATCATCTTCATCTTTGTCTTCATCATCTTCATCTTCATCCTTATCCCTGTGCTCATTTCCCAGGAAACTGTATTTGGTAAAACTTCTAAGTTATTGAATAAGACATGAAGCATGAAAGATTATTATTTCCTGATTTGTCTTATCACTCTATGCCTTTTCTTTTCTTTTCTTTTCTTCCTTCCTTCCTTCCTTCCTTCCTTCCTTCCTTCCTTCCTTCCTTCCTTCCTTCCTTCCTTCCTTCTTTCTTTCTTTCTTTCTTTCTTTCTTTCTTTCTTTCTTTCTTTCTTTTTTGGTGGTGGTCAACTTTCATTGTCATTGTCATAAAAATGCCACTGTGTGAGGCTCCATTCCTGATGATTTGATGGGCCATTTTGACCTGAACTGACTACAGCTCTTGCAAGGACCCCCTTGCAAGGATGCATCTATTTTCTGTTGCTCTCTCATGCTTCTACCACCCACAACCTTGCCAAGCATTATGGGTCCCTGAAACAAATTCCTTTTTCTGTACCTTAATTAAATCTATATAAAATAGCAATAGTACTTAGACTTATATACTGCTTCATGGTGCTTTTACAGCCCTCTCTAAGCGTTTTACAGAGTCAGCATATTGCCCCCAACAATTTGGGTCCTAGGAAGGATGGAAGGCTGAGTCAACCTTGAACCTGGTGAGATTCGATCTGCCAAATTGTAGGCAGTCAGCAGAAGTAGCCTGCAGTACTGCACTCTAACCACTGTGCCACCTCGGCTCTTTTAAACTTCCCCCAATGGAGTTTGTGACTATTGTTTGTTATAGACTGAGATGATGTTACAGAGTGAGATGATTAATCAACTTAGCCCGGGTGATCTAAATGAGCTGGATTCATTTATTTTTTTTTTTTTAAAAAAGCATATTCAAGATTGCAGTGGAATGAAACAATTTTAGAAGTATGGATGGTTTTTTCCCCCCATAGATTCCTCGTAGTTAAATGTTATTAATGTATTAGTTGGAAGAGAGAGAGAAAAAAAAAATCCCAAGATCTTGCAAACAAGAATTATACCATCTTGTTTGTTTGTTTGTTTGTTTGTTTGTTTGTTTGTTTATTTATTTATTTATTTATTTATTTATTTATTTATTTATTTATTTATTTATTTATTTATTTATTTAAAAATTTGTATACTGCCCTTCTCCCTGAGGACTCAGGGCGGTGAACAGCCAAGTAAAAGCATAAACTACAAACATTAAAATACAATTAAAAAGATATATATATAAATAATCTTTAGTTAATAATCTTTTACGCTTTATTTTTTTGGTTTGGTTTCTTTTTTTTTAATCTACCTGTTCGTGGCCTTTTATCACACTATGGGTAGAACAATAGTTCTAATTTCACAGCGACTATTCCTCGAAGCTGATATTTCTGAGGCACAAATAGCTACTTCTGGAGGCCCCCAAAACCAGGAAACTGCACCCATTGTCCCTTCCTTCCCTTCCCTCTTGTTACAGCACTCTTTAAAAATGGCTGGCAGCTACTTATAGGTTTATCTTCTCTATTTGAGATCCCTCCAATAAATCACGTTCCCCTGCAGCCCTCATAGGTTACGTGCCTTCCATTATCCCGAAATAAGCCCACCGGCCCACGGCTGTTTGCAGAAGATTGAACATTGCTAGACATTTCGCTTTTTTTCTATGGATACATAGCCGAGCTGTCATTTTTTTTTCCTCTCCCCCAGAAGCCATTGTTACGTTTAGCCCAGCTTTCATCGGCCGCCTTCTTAAGAACGGTAATGATTTCTATGAATCATGGAACATCGAGGCGTTTTGTCAACTGGCGGCATCTGCAGTACAAAAGAATGGAGTTAATTTTAGGGCTTTAATGCCTTCCGATCACTCTTGCTCACCTCTCCTTTTAATGTGAAGCGCCTGGAAGTAATCCCGAAGCATTACAAACCCACCGAAGTTGAGAATAATTACAGAGAGATCCTGCCTCCCTCTCTCCCTCTCTCCCTCAGATGTTGGGAAGGGTTTTAGATGCCTCATGTGCTATGCTCATGATGGCGAACCTATGGCATGCATGCCACAAGTGGCACGCGGAGGCATATCAGTGGGCACACAAGCATTGCCCTAGCTCAGCCGTAGTGCACATGAGCGCACAGGCCAACTGATTTTTGGGCCTTCCAGGCACACCGGAAATTGGCAAACGGGCCGTTTCCGGCCTCCAGAGGGCCTCCAGGGGGATGGGGAAGGCCGTTTTCACTCCTAGAAAGCCTCTGGAGCCTGGGGAGGGCGAAAAACGGGCCTACTGGGCCCACCAGGCCATCACGTGCCAAAAACTTTTTTACAAGTCCACCAAACATGAAAATAGGTAGCATCAACACAATCACATCTCCAACATTTGGGTTGTAAGTTTGAGTACATACAAGCTAACTTTTTGGGATCCAAATGCCATCTATAAAACAATTTATAAAAATTTTCTCTCAAATTTTGAGCTTGTGTAAATTTTACATTTCTTACCCAGATCCTTTCCCATGTTTCCATCCTTATTGGTTCCTCCAAATTTTGTGCCCATTTTATCATACAATCTTTAACTAACTCTGTCTCCGAGTCTATTTCTATCAATATATTATACAACCTTTTTATGTGCATTTGACTCTGGTCCCTGATTTGTTTTATCAAATTTTCTTCACTTTGTGTAATACCAATTTCGCTATAATTTTTCCAGACTTAAGAGATAGTTGAAATACCTTTGTATTTCTAGGGCAGGTATATAATTCTTTTTCAAATGCTGAAATGGCTTAAATTCTTATCAAGTATTCGATGCTGAAATACTTTAACACTAAAGATAGTGTTTGAGCAGATGTTGTTTTTAAAAATAAAAAAAAATTATAAAGACATCAAACACAACAAAGAAGAGATATATTTTTTTGGAAAAAAAGATTTTTTGGAAAAACTGCAGAGAAGTGCAACTAAGATGATTAAAGGCTTGGAAACTAAAACATATGAAGAACAGTTGCAGGAACCCATAATTCTATGTGCCCTGCGCATGTGCGTGCGACCCCCCCCCACGTTCCCCCAACTTTTGGCATGTGATGGCACGGTGGGCCCAGTAGGCCCATTTTTTGCTCTCCCAAGGCTCCAGAGCCTCTCTAGGAGCCTGGGGAGGGCTAAAACAGCCTTCCCCACCCTCCTGGAGGTCTCCGGAGTCAGGAAACAACCCATTTGCCAACTTCCAGTGGACCCAGAAAGCCCAAAAATCAGCTGGCCAGCGCGCACATGCGTGCTGTAGCTGAGCTTACATGCCCACCGATATATCTCCACGTACTACCTGTGGCATGCATGCCATAGGTTCGCCATCACGAGTATAGGGTCTCCTGCTTGAGCAGTGGGCTGGACTAAAACACCTCCAAGGTCCCTTCCACCTCTATTCTGAATTTGAAATCTCTCTCTCTCTCTCTCCTTTTTAAAAGGCACCATTGTGTCACACCTATGTTGTAATTTCTAATCCTGAGATTAGGGTTATTCGATCCCTATTTTCTTTCATCTTTTCCTATCAGCCGCAGGGGAATTGTACAATTGCCACCCTAATTGTTACGATGGAAACTTTTATCTGAGTGCAGATACCGATGCAGACCCACGTATGTGTATGCCTAAGTGGTTGTGTGTGATAACTGTATTTGAGGGTAATATCGGCTTCTTTATATAAACGCACTTCATTTTGTGCCATTTTAGCAGGGAAGAAAAGACGTGGAGTCCAAAGCCCCCATTAATGAAGGAACCGTTCAAAGCCAAAATGTGCCATTGAAGTCTTGTGAGCTGTAAACAAACAAGGATAAGATACTGTAGTCAAAGAGGGAGTTAGAATAGGCTGTGCCATTCATTACTTTGGGTATACAATAGAAGGACTTTAGGCTTGTTCTATTTTCTAATCTTGGCAGTTGGAATGACCCTTGAAGCAAAATTTCACAAAACTATGCCCAGATTCTTTATAGGTTTTACTCAATTGACAATACACTGTTCTACAATTTACTCAAATCTCTGTTCCTTCCTTCATCTGCCTCCTTTCTAGATTTGTTTCTTCTTCTGTCTGTCTGTCTGTCTGTCCAATCCAAGCTTGTTACACAAGGTCTTGCTTGCTTTGTGACCCTCCCATCCATAGACAAACAATGAAGTGCGATCAGTCATGGGATTCAATTTTTTTTACTACCAGTTCTGTGGGTATGGCTTGGTGGGCATGGCATGGCTTGGTGGGCGTGGCAGGGAAAGGATACTGTAAAATCTCCATTCCCTCCCCACTCCAGGGGAAGGTTACTGCAAAATCCCCATTCCCACCCCACTCCAGGGGAAGGTTACTGCAAAATCCCCATTTCCTCCCGATCAGCTGGAACTCGGGATGCAGAGAATAGATAGGGGCGGGGCCAGTCAGAGGTGGTATTTACCGGTTCTCTGAACTACTCAAAATTTCCGCTACCGGTTTTCCAGAACTCGTCAGAACCTGCTGAAACCCACCTCTGAATGCGATGGTAAGAAAACTTGTAGGCCCATCTAATCCAAGTTTTATAAGAGTTCAGATCTCTTGCAAAAAAAATGGTTCCACGTCTTGAGACATCTCCATGGCTGGGTGCCTAAATAAGATTTGCCCAACTGTAGAATTAAAATGTTCTCTGGATGAATTCATTTCATGGAGGCCTCATTGTAATTTGCTTGATAGCCTTTTGGTCTTCTTTCCAGACGTGTCTTTCGTTTCCTGCTCGATCACACAGGTCTGCCTGGGGCTCCCTGGAGATGGTCCATAGAAATATTAACCGGGACTGATCTAGCTTAGCTTCTGGATCAAGAGAAAGTCTGGCTTCCTGCTGAAATAATTTATAAAAAGATCAACCCGTAATTTTATGGTAACTTTTGATGAAGGACAATTTTTATACAAATGTTCAAATTACAATCTTTTTGGACTGTTGCCTTTTGGCAGAAGATACAGAACCATTAAAACTGGGACCGCACGTTTTCTGAATAGTTTTTATCCCAGAGCTATAATTGCACTCCACAATGAACTAAAGGGCCACCATCGGTGAGCTGTTGGACAGCATTACTTGGTCTGTTGTGTGGATGTTTGGGTGGTTCAGGGGTGGGGAATTTGTGGTAGGTGTGTGTGTGTGTGTATGTTTGGGGATTGTTATATGTGTTGAACCTGGTCTTTGGCTGTTCAGAGAATTTTATTGTATGGGTATACCGTGTATACACGTACAATGACAATAAAGTTGCCTCTTCTTCTTCTTCTTCTTCTTCTTCTTCTTCTTCTTCTTCTTCTTCTTCTTCTTCTTCTTCTTCTTCTTCTTCTTCTTCTTCTTATTATTATTATTATTATTATTATTATTATTATTATTATTATCAGACCATATATTACACACCCTATGTTTTTATAAGCATTTGCTGCTCTTAAACTTAATCTATTTCCTCAAATTTAATTTGTGGGTAGGTGTATCAGTGTATCTATGTATCTTATCTCTAATCTTTATCTCTGTCTCTTTGTCTGTCTGTCTGTCTGTCTGTCTGTCTGTCTTATCTATCTATCTATCTATCTATCTATCTATCTATCTATCTATCTATCATCTATCTATCTTATCTATCATTTATGACTTCCTTTTCATGTTTTTCCATCTTGGACCCTAAATTTATAATATATTCTATATTCCATATTATATTCTATCGTTATCGTTCCCATCCAAACCTCTAAAACGTTCCTTCTAAAGTGCTCTTCCCTTGGGTTTTACCCCCAGACAATTTCATCGCGTTCAGTACTTTACTGGGCCCACTTTTACCATTTTTTTCCCCCAAACTCACCTTTATTTCAGTCAAAAGACTTTAATTTTATGCTCTGTTAATTGGTCCCCCGAACTGCATTCCTTGCAGAGATCTTTTGTCTCTCTGTAATGTTTGTCTGTGCCATATTTTTCCCTTCCTTTTCGTTTTCTTGCACCAAGAAATGTGTCCTTTCTCCCAAAATCTCTTTCATGTCCTTCCAACAAACATCCTTTTTCACTTTGCATTAAGCTAACTCCTCGTATTTATGTGGCATAATTCTTTTCACGCTGTTCTAAGCGGCTTTCCCGTCCTCTTTTCATATATCCAGTGTAAATTCAATCTGGTGGGAGAGTAATCTGCCTCCTAATAACTTTCTCATGCAAAACTCAGTGTGGCCTTTCCTGCAGTTGTTTGACTTTCAGTCTTTCACTTCTTCCCTTTTTCCTCCGTGAACCGTGAGCATCTATTCTTGTCTGACTCACCTTCAGAATCCTTCAGTAATCCTGTTTTTCATCACAGAGAATAAATCAGTCTTGATTCAAAACTTATATCTATTCCTTTGCCATATACATATTTGTGTGTATGTAAATAGACTTAACCCATGTATTGAGCAGAGGGCTGGACTAGAAGACCTCCAAGGTCCCTTCTAGCTCTATTCTGATTCTTTGAAACAAAACAAATATTTCCTTAAGCAGTTATTCGAACAAACTATTCACATTATCATTTCTTCTTGGGTCTCCAAATGGCCCTGTTACATCATACCCTCTTCCTTATGTTCCCCTTACAGAATAATGGCTTCTCTAAGATCACATCTTGGGGGGGATACAATGGCTCCAGAATGGGACAACTCTCCGAAGCTAACTCACCACAGGACAATTCCATTATTTAATTATTTAAAATACATTTTAAAAAAACCTATTGTGAGAGATACGTTCTCTCAGGATTAGCTGTGATTATTGATTGGTTATCAGCCTGTAAGCTTGAACTGGCCAATCATTCCGCAATAATTGGTTTCAAGTTTTCCCGGGCTTTTCCAATGGACGTTCTTGAAGTATATAAGGGAGGGCTTTCTCAGCCCAAAGAAAGACACAGAGATAGGCTCACACAGACGAAGAGAGAGAGACAGAGACTTGCATACGCCACAGAGCCTCCAGAGCTGAAGTCACTTCAATGGAGCAAAAGAGCTGAGTCATTGCCTTGCTCCCGAGGAAGCAAACAAAGGACCGAGAACTCCCTGTGCTGAGGGAAGACTCCATGAAGAGCTGGTGGACTTCGCTAAGAGGAGAGCTTTTGGCTGTTGGTGTTTTCTTGTAGGCTTTGCTTTTATGTGTTTTTATTAAAACAAATAGTTTCTCAAGACTCCTCTCTCGACTTGCATGCTTTAGTGCGTTTGTGTGCGTAATTGGATCACGGTCTATTGTGCACAGAACCTCCTTCACACCTATTTTAATTTTTGCCCTTCACATGTCATTCTTTCCCTCCGTTTGCATCCTTTCGTTAATGATTCTGTTCCACCAATTTCTTTGACATTAGGGTAACTCTGGTCCCACGGTGAATTGCCCCATGGAGAGTTGGCCATGGCAACTTGGCCATGGTGAGTTGTCATAGAACCCGATGGCTCAGTGGCTAAAGATGCTGAGTTTGTCCGATGGAAAGTTGACGGCCTAGGTTCGAGACCTGAGCACCATGCAATTAGGGTGAGCTCCCGTTCCTTGCTCCAGCTCCTCCCCATCTAGCAGGTTTAAAGCATGCAGATGCGAGTAGATCAATAGGTACCACTTCGGTGGGAATATAACAGCATTCCATGTTCCTTTGGATGTATAGCCATGCTGGCCACATGACCACAAGAATCATCTTCGGGCAACACTGGCTCCCTCAGCAAGAAACAGAGGTGAGCACTGCCCCCAAGAGTCGGACACAACTGGACAGGGAAACATTCTACCTTTTCCTTTAAGAGCACATTTATTCAGACCTTTGTACAGTTATTTCCCCAAACTAATCTCTGATTCTTTCCTTATCACCATTTCCTAGAGGGTGACAAGCCACTATAATCAACCTAAGGATTTGCACAGCAAGCTGGATGATAACAATTTATACTCTTTGACATACACTGAGACCCTTTTGTTGATAAATAAAATTACATCTTCACTTCTGGGCATGCATTCATCAGATCGATCCCAGAAGATCCAGCTTTCACGTCTCTTGCTTTCTTTCCTTTTTTTCCTCTTCACAAATACATAACAGGGACTATTTTTCTACCTTTCATTTCACCCGTTAATTTGTTCTCTTTCATCATTTCCTCTTCTTGCCTTCCAAGTCACAGCCTTCCATATGCTGTGTAGTCATTAGATACTCTGGGGTCGTAAATATTGTCAGGCTTCCCTCCTGGTGATCTAGAATGGAAACAGATAATCCAAGGAACACAACTCTTAATGACTGCAATTCTGTTTATTTATTAAATTTGTGTAGCTGCCCAGCTCCGTGCAAAGCACCTGAATAAAAACACAAAACCAAACAATCAATATAATTAAGAGTATTAAAAAGAAGTCAAAACAGTTAAAAACTAGAATCACAAAAAGATAGAGTGCAATAACAGCATTCACAAGAAAGAATGTTAAGTTTCTTACGCAAGAATTCCACTGTGTCATGAAGTTCGTAAAAAAGGGTGCTATTATTCTTTTAAATGGCTAGAATAGAATTCCTTATTGGCCAAGTGTGATTGGACACACAAGGAATTTGTCTTCAGTGCATAAGCCCTCAGTGTACATAAAAGATATAAATGATCATAGTAATCATAAATACATTCATCAAAAATCATAAGATACAACACTTAGTGAAAGTCATAGGATACTAAATAAGCAATCAAAATCATACTGTTGTTGTTAGTTGCGAAGTCATGTCCGACCCATCGCGACCCCATGGACAATGTTCCTCCAGGCCTTCCTGTCCTCTACCATCCTCTGGAGTCCATTGAAGCTCCCGCCGACTGCTTCAGTGACTCCATCCAGCCACCTCGTTCTCTGCCGTCCCCTTCTTCTTCTTTTGCCCTCCATCGTTCCCAGCATTAGGCTCTTCTCCAGGGAATCCTTCCTTCTCATCAGGTGGCCAAAGTATTTGAGTTTCCTCTTCAGGATCTGGCCTTCTAAAGAGCAGTCAAGGTTGATCTCCTCTAGGACTGACCGGTTGGATCTCCTTGCAGTCCAAGGGACTCGCAGGAGTCTCCTCCAGCACCAGAGTTCAAAGGTCTCAATTCTTTGGCACTCCTTATGGGCCAACTTTCATAGCCATCCATTGCAACTGGGAAAACCATCGCCTTGACTATACACACTTTTGTTGGCAGGGTGATGTCTCTGCTTTTTAATATGCTGTCTAGATTTGCCATGGGTTTCCTCCCCAGGAGCAAGCGTCTTTTAATTTCTTGGCTGCAGTCCCCATCTGCGGTGATCTTGGTGCCCAGGAAATTAAGATCTGTCACTTCCTCCATTTCTTCCCCATCTATTTGCCAGGAATTGAGAGGGGCCGGGGAGCCATGATCTTAGCTTTCTTAATGTTGAGTTTCAAGCCAGCTTTTGCACTCTCCTTCTTCACCTGCATCAAGAGGCTCTTTAGTTCCTCTTCACTTTCTGCCATTAGAGTGGTATCATCTGCATATCTGAGGTTGTTGATATTTCTCCCACAACTTCTGGAGGCAACTTCTGTTCCACTGGTTGATTGTTCTAACCGTCAGGAAATTCCTCCTTTGTTCTAGGTTGCTTCTCTCCTTGATTGGTTTCCATCCACTACTTCTTGTCCTGCCCTTAGGTGTTTTGGTAAATAGATGGACCCACTCTTCTTCATGGTAGCCACTCAAATATTGGAAGACTGCTGTCATGTTACCCCTAGTCCTCATTTTTTACAAATAACTCAACTCATACCCAACACATCTTCCTCCTCATATTTTCCCAATAACAACCACAACACTGTGAGGTGAGTTGGGCTGAGAGAGAGGGACTGAGAGTAACCCGAAGTCACCCAGCTGGCTATCATGGCTAAAGCAGGACTTTCATGGCCTCTTCCTTTCTCGCCGGGTGCCTTAACCCCTAGACCTGGAATGGTGAACCTATGGCATGCATGCCACAGGTGGCACATGTAGACATATCAGTGGACACGTCGGCTCAGCTCCGGCGCGCATGCGCACTCTGGCCAGCTGATTTTTGGGTCTTCTGTGCCCACCAGAAGTAGGGAAACAGATTATTTCCTGCCTCCGGAGGGCTTTAGGGCATGGGGAAGGCCCAATTTTCTTTCTCACCTGGCTCTAGGGCCTCTCTAGGAGTCTGGGGAGGGCAAAAATGGCCTCCCCCCACCCCAGAGGTCCTCTGGAGGCTGAAAACACCCTGTTTGACAACTTCCAGTCCCACCGGAAACGGTGGTTTCCAGTCAAAAGGGGTGTTTTCGGCCTCTGGAGGACCTCCGGGTGGGGGGGAAGGCTGTTTGTGCCCTCCCCAGACTCCTAGAGAGGCCCTGGAGCCAGGTGAGAAAGAAAAAAGGCCTATTGGGCCATCGTGTCCCAGGAGCGGGGGGAGGGGGGTCACCCACAGGGGGGTGGGGCGCATAGAATTATGGGTGTGGGCACGCATGCACATGACCCCCCAGCCCCCCTCCTGCCACGCGATGGCAAAAAGGTTAGTCATCACTGCCCTAGATCAAACTGGTGTACCATTCAGCGTGACTCGTGCAGGACCAGTAATATTTGGGGGTGCTTAAAAAAACAACAACCCCAATTCAGTTACAAATGTTTAGCATGCCTAGCTGGAAAACACTTGAAAATTGTGGGGGGGAAAAAAATTAAAATAAACTTGTTCTGCATCTTGCCGGCAATATACTGCAAGCCACGGCATACAAAATAGTCCACGGTGAAGATGTTTTCATTAAGTTATTAGATTCCGCGAGATTAATATTTACAACTGCCGGTGCCCTGCATAACAATGGAAGCTTTTCGTGGCTACAGCTATATAAAAATATGCTCTTGTTTTTCTTCCTTATCGGTCCCTGCCAGAAGACTTGTCATAAGGAAAAGCCTCCTTCAATGCAGCAGCTGGGAAAGTCAGCTCGGAAAGATAAGGAAGGTTGCGCGAGTCACTTTTTCTCCAAGAAATAATGGGATCTTTGTGGAAAGGCAAAGCCAATTTAACCAATTTATACATACATTAATCTTATGTTTTAAGCTCATCTTAGGGAGTGTTGAGCTAATTCCTGCTCGCTGTAATTTACCTTTGCTTTGTTGGCGGAGAATAATCGCCTGACTTTGTCATTCGACTCTGGGGCTCACGCTTAGTCTAAAAACCCCACTTTTAACTGTATATTGATATGTGTCAATCTTTCCCACTTCATTTGTGTGTTTGTGTGTGTGTGTGTGTGTGTGTGTGTGTGTGTACAACTTTACACTCCTTCAGAAAGAGTCCTGGACTTGCCCAATCATATAAGTCTGCATAACTATTAATCTTCTCATCGTTCCCATCACCCATCTCCTCTCACTTATGACTGTAATCGTGTCGCTGGAATCCTTAAGATTTATATTGACTGTTTCCCTATGACTATCATTAAGTGTTGTACCTTATGATCTTGTCTTTTTGTGTACACTGAGAGTGTATGCACCAAGACAAATTCCTTGTGTGTCCAATCACACTTGGCCAATAAAGAATTCTGTTCTGTTCTATTCTATTCTATTCTATTCTATTCTATTCTATTCTATTCTATTCTATTCTATTCTATTCTACTCTACTCTACTCTACTCTACTCTACTCTACTCTACTCTACTCTACTCTACTCTATTCTACTTCTATTCTATTCTAATCTACTCTACTTCTACTCTACTCTACTCTACTCTACTCTACTCTACTCTACTCTACTCTACTCTACTCTACTCTACTTCTATTCTAATCTACTCTAACTCTACTCTACTCCACTCCACTCTACTCTACTCTACTCTACTCTACTCTACTCTACTCTACTCTACTCTATGTAGTGTCACTTTCCCAGAAGTTAAAACTCATCTCTACTCCTTCAGGTCCTTCCCTTGTAAGGTCTCCAGCCCCACAGAATTTGCAATCAACTCATTCTCTTGGCTGACAGAGAAATCTTCCCTTTCCCTGTTTCCTCCTCTTTTTTCCCCTCACCCAGTTCTGAGATTGGTGGAATTGAAGAAGATCCTGGGTTAGCTTCAAGGGCTTCAGTGAGATATGGAAGTAGAAAAAGGAGTGATAAGAACTTAAGGAGAAATTTCCTGATAGTGAGAACAATTAATCTGTGGAACGGATTTCCTCCAGAAGTTGTGGGTGCTCCATCACTGTAGGTTTTTAAGAAGAGATTTTAAGATTTAAGAAGTTTTTTTTTAAAGATCTTAAGAAGAGATTGGACAGCCATC
Source organism: Pantherophis guttatus (assembly GCF_059756535.1). NCBI lineage: Eukaryota > Metazoa > Chordata > Lepidosauria > Squamata > Colubridae > Pantherophis > Pantherophis guttatus. The sequence goes on along the minus strand of NC_142070.1, from coordinate 82,438,272 downwards.
CAATGGACAATGGCTTTTCAATGGATATTTGAGGGGCTGCCACAAAGAAGAGAGGTTCAGCATATTCTCCAAAGCACCAGAAGGCAAGATGAGAAGCAACGGATGGAAACTCATCAAGGAGAGAAGCAACCTAGAACTAAGGAGAAATTTCCTAACAGTGAGGACAATTAACCAATAGAACAGCTTGCCTCCAGAAATGGTGGGTGCTCCATTATGGGAGGTTTTCAAGTAGAGCTTGGAGAACCATTGTCCACAACTCTCTAAGATGGCATGAAAATTTCATAGAGAACATCTTTTTATAAAAATAAGATTATTATATCCACTTAGTTTTCTTAGTGCTTAGGGCAGTTATCACAGCAATTCTACCTACCCTGTTCAGTATTCCAAACTCATTTCTCTCAGATAAGACTATGATCCGGTCATCCGGAAGTCGTCCTTACCGTAACTTACAATGCTTACCTTTATCACAGTTCTTCAAGATGATTAATTCACACACCAATACAGGATAGTTAAATGGCGAATTTCACCGTCCATTCTGTCTTTACAAATAGAGATGACTTTTTTTTCGGCAGAAATGACCCAAGTCTGAGTGATGGCAATGCCTCAATCTAGCTGTTGCCTTCACACCCGTCCTGACCTTACCCAACACAATTCCCTATTTATATATCTTCTGCTGAGTTGGAGCACTTATCTACATAATAAAGTGTCCTGTCCAGGCATCAGAAGTGGAATAAAATGGATATTCCCACGTGTCCTTCCCGGAGAAAATGTATGGTACATTCTGGATAATGTACTTCCAATTTATCCTTCCATTGGGCTGCTTTCTATCTTAGCAATATTTGCTCGTAAAATCCTACTTGAGCTGCAGAATTGTCCAATTCACTTACATTGTTTGATTTACAGATAGCCCATGACGGTGGAGTAGTGGCGATGCAGAGGTGGCTAGAAATCTGCCGACTGTGCCTTATGTACTAGTGGGAGCCGACATGCCTTTTTTCCACGGCGCCTCGACCGAGCAGTCATTTATTCTGAAACAGCCAATTTAAACTTAGTTTCACTTGTAAACACTAACCTGAGAGTGTTAAATAGCTCCCAGCTGAGATATTGAAAAGTGACATTGAAACGGAATACTGCTAAAGGGAGAATAAAATGTTTGGGAGAAGTACAAGATGGCTCTTGATATTTATTGAGCATCTTTTTATTGTTCCTGTGACATAAGTGATGGAGAAAGCCACTGTAACGCATTCGGGTTTTGGTCTAATGGTGAGCTAGGAAGAGTATAGAGTCGGAATAGAGTTGGAAGGGACCTTGGAGGTCTTCTAGTCTAGCCCCCTGCTCAAGCAGAAGACCCCATACCATTTCAGATAAATGGCTGTCCAGTCTCTTCTTAAAAGCCTCCAGTAATGAAGCACCCACAACTTTTGAATTTCTGTTCCACTGGTTAATTGTCCTCACTGTTAGGAAGTTTCTCCTTAGTTCCAGGTTGCTTCTCTCCTTGATTAATTTCCATCCATTCTTTCTTGTCCTGCCTTCAGGTGCTTTGGAGAATAGTCTGTGGAGATTCTCAGTCATCCAGGTCATAGTTGATCTAAGGTGCTTTTTTTCCCCCGAAGAGGCAACTGGATTTTCTGGTTTTTCTTTGAAGACAGAGCTGAAGAAGCTTCTCGGATGAGAAACGAAATGTCTTCAAAGACAAACCAGAAAGTCCAGTTGGAAAAAATGCATCCCTTGGGACTTTGGAGAATAGGTTGGTTCCCTCTTCTTTGGGGCAGCTTTGTGGGAAACCAATGCTTTTGAGAAAACAATAATGTTCCAAAGAATTAGGAGGGACAGCATACAATCCACAGCCTGCCACCCTGGATGCTTACTCCAGCTCTGTTTGGGGGTTCAAAGTAGAAAAGCACATGTGAATTAGCACACGAAGATCCAACTTTACCACTACGTAGGTCATAGAGGGACATTCCTGAGTGCTAAGTGTCTCCCATTGTTTTATTTGCATGGTTTGTACTAAGCTGGGCAGAAAACTGTTGATGATCTTACCTAGTTTGGATCATGCAAGAAAAACCACCCTCATTTCAACCCCAAGCTACAAATTTTCTCCTTATTTGCTCTCCTTCAAATTCTTTCTGGTTTGATTTGTTTTGTTTTATGTTTTGTTTTATTAGCTTTATATACCGCCCTACTCCCGAAGGACTCAGGGCGGTGAACAGGCACAAAATAAAATACATAGATACAAAAGTTAAAAAACATAATTAAAACCAGATTAAATAATTTAGCCCGAGGCAATTAAAAAAATCCCAATAATTTAAAACAGATTAAAATTTCGATTTAAAAGAATTTTAAAACAGGGGAGAAAATTAGGCCAGGCCGGCTTGCTGGAATAAAAAGGTCTTGAGAGCGCGGCGGAAAGTGCGTAGATCCGGGATCCTCCGTATCTCTGGGGGGAGCTCGTTCCAGATAGTGGGTGCCCCCACAGAGAAGGCCCTCCCCCTGGGGGCCGCCAGTCGACATTGTTTAGCTGACGGCACCCGGAGGAGCCCCTCTCTATGAGAGCGTACCGGCCGGTGGGAGGGTGCTTGTGGTAGTAGGCGGTCCCGTAAATAACCAGGTCCTAAACCATGGAGCGCTTCTGTTCCCTGCTACTGCAATCCTCGAATGCAATGCAATGCAATGGAAAGATTTCACAAACTTTGGGTGGTAATAGAAGAAAGTTGAAAGGTTAAAAACAACCAGCACTGGTGTAACGTTTCACGTGATCTTGACATTATACTTTTGTTGATGGAGCCAAGGATTGCATTGGCCTTTTTTTTTTTTTTTTGGACAGCTGTTCAACATGTTGGGCATTGCTATGGAGAAGGACATACACCTTGATTTTCGCTGTGCCCTCAAAACCATGTTGTTCCGCCAGGCTGGGCTATCAATATAATGATTTTAATTGGTTTTAAATAGGGTTTTTAAATTCGGGGTTTTACAAATTAGGCCTATTATTTAATAATTTTAATTTTAATTTTTAAATATTGTCTGTCTTTGTGTTTTTAATTAGGCTGTACACTGCCCTGAGTCCTTCCGGAGAAGGGCGGTATAGAAATAAAATTAATAATAATAAATAAATAAGAAAATAAATAAATTTTATAGACCATAATAGGTGAGCTCTAGTTTGTATGAAAGGGACGCAGTGGCTCAGAGGCTACAGATGCAGAGCTTGTCGATCAAAAGATCGGCAATTCAGTGGTTCGAATCCCGAGTGCTGTGTAACAGGGTGAGCTCCTGTTACTTGTCCCAGCTTCTGCCAACCTAGCAGTTCGAAAGCAGGTAAAAAATGCACGTAGAAAAACAGGGACCACCTTTGGTGGGAAGGGAACAGCGTTCCGTGCGCCTTTGGCATTGAGTCATGCCGGCCACATGACCACGGAGACGTCTTCGGACAGTGCTGGCTCTTTGGCTTTGAAACGGAGAGGAGCAGCGCCCCCTAGAGTCGGGAACGACTAGCACAGATGTGTGAGGGGAATCTTTACTTTACTTTAGTTTGTATGAAATAATGCCTACAACATCTTGAGCAAATTTACAAAAGAGTTACACTAGGGGTGTCCAGTCTTGGCAACTTTAAGGCTTGTGGTACTTCCATTCCCAGAATTCCCCAGGGAGTTAAAGTCCATATATAAAAGGGGAGGAGAATTTATTGCTTTATCTTTTCTTTCAGCACCCAGGCAGAGTGGATCCGACATGTTAAAATGTTAAATTTAATCGATTGTTTTTTTCCTCCTTTTTTTTTTGGTAAACAATTTTCTTTTTCTTTGTTATTGTTGTTAGGGTTGAATGCATGTTTTTGTTTTGATTCATATTGTTTGTTTTATTGTTTTATATTTTATTTTCTCTGATAAAATAATAATAATAATAATAATAAAGATTTCTAAGGATAACTAGGAAAACTGTGGCTTTCCAAGTAGTTTTGAACAACTTCTTCTTATCTACCTGATGCTGACTCTGTGAATTGAGTCAGATGGGAAGTAAAAAGTCCCTTCTGGAGGGGCCTAGGTTTTGCAATATCTTCAGCAAACACACACACACACTGATATAACACAATGACATTAAAAAAAAGAATTTGGAAATGATGGTGTTTTGTTCACTTCCTTAACATTCATACATGCAAACGCATACAGTATACATGTCCCCAATCTTAAATTGAAAGAGAGAGAGGGAGGAGGGGAGGCAGGGAGAGAGAGAGAGAGTATGTGTGTGTAAAAGCAAGGGAAAGAGAGAGAGAGAAAGAGAGACAGAGACAGAGAGAAAGACACAGAGAAAGACAGAGTAAGAGCAAGGGGAGAAAGAGAGAGAGAGAGTAAGAGCAAGGGAAAGGGAGAAAGAGAAAGAGATTAAGAACAAGGGAAAGAGAGAGAGAGAGAAAGAGATAGAGTAAGAGCAAGGGAAAGAGAGAGAGAGAGAAAGACAGAGTAAGAGCAAGGGGAGAGAGAGAGAGAGAGAGAGAGAGAGAGAGAGAGAGAGAGAGAGAGAGAGAGAGAACTGGGTTAAGAATACTCTTTATAAATGATTCCTCTGTATTATTCTTTCAACTGGTGTATGATAGAAAGGTCTCTTTATGGGGAGGCGACCCTTATCAGCTCTAATATTTATAACTGCCTATTGATGACATGAAGTGTCCCATAATGACAGAGCTAAAATTGGCTTTGACTTCCTCAGTGCATTATTGTATTGAGCCATGTAACCAGAAAATCACAATGCAGCCATCTCTCCCTCCACTAATCCTTCTACCAGAGCTTAATGACTTGTCTGTTCATCTTGAAGATAATAAACTTCACCATGGAAGCAATAGATGTCTGGGCGACTTTGCATAAATCATTATTTGTAAAAAAAGAAAAGAAAGAAAGAAAGAGAGAGAGAGAGAAAGAAAAAAAGAAGGAAAGAAAGAAAGAAAGAGAAAGAAAGAAAGAGAAAGGGAGAAGGAGAAGGAGAGAAAGAAAGAAAGAAAAAGAAAGAAAAAGAAAAAAGAAAAAAGGAAGGAAGGAAGGAAGGAGGTGGAGGAAGGGAAGAAGGAGTGACTTCACAAGAAAAGAAAAGAAAAAAGGAATAGAGCGTGTGTGCATATACACACATACATACTCACACTATACATGACCCTGGTGCAACTTTTTATAGCAGAGTAACTAATGAATTTATATTCATTTTGGTTACAATCTGGGCAAAATGGAACAACTTTAAATCTCCATGGATTTTGCAACAAGTTTCATTTTTTAAAAATAAGGCGTCGTAAAGCAACACGCAAATGGTTGAGCTGAATTGTCTTCCTTCCAAAGGCCTTCACACATTTATTTGTGTCCTGCTTTTCTATCCCTCCTGCTGTTCTATCCATCCTTCAGGAAATTGATGATAATAGGTGGGGTTTCCCCAAATTCTACCTAAATTATCCCTGGGGACTGTAAAGGTTTAACCCCAAGGTTTAGCTGTCTGGTATTAGTTGCTGTTATCCCAGTTATTCCATAACAACAGCTGGATTTTGAGATTCTGGTTTCTGGCTTTTTTTCAAAAGAATGCTTGGGGTTTTCTTACGAGTGGAATGAAGGGAAAGATATACAGCTACAATAGGCCATTATCATCTAACTTCCTTTTGCATCTTTTTATGAGACTTTTGCATTGCGCATCCTTGACACAACTGGCACTGCCTGTATTCTCAAGATGTGAATAAGAGAAACAATGTGTAATAATAATAATAACTTTATTGTCATCGTACGTGTATACACAGTATACCCATACAACGAAATTCACTTAACACCCAAAGACCAAGTCCAACACACATAACAATCTCCAAACACACTCCCACCCACCACAATTCCCCACCCCCAAACCACCCAAACATCCACACAACAGACCAAGTAATGCTGTCCAACAGCTCACTGACAGTGGCCCTTTAGTTCATTGTTGAGTGCAATTATAGCTCTGGGATAAAAAGATTCAGAAAACGTGTGGTCTGAGTTTTAATTGTTCTGTATCTTCTGCCAGAAGGCAACAGTCCAAAAAGATTGTAAGCAGGATGGAAAGAGTCTCTGAGAATGTTATGCAACTTTCTCAAACAGTGAGATGCGAAGATGTCGTCCAGGGCTGGTAGCTGGAGCCGATGATATTCTGGGCAATTTTAATGATTCTCTGTAGAGCTTTTTTGTCCGCTACAGAGCTGCTCCCATACCATGCAAGAATGCCGTATGTCAGAACACTCTCAATGGTGCTGCTAATGTAGGACAGAAGTAGATGCTGAGATAGATTTATCTTCCTGAGTAAAGGCAACATCACTTGTTGGTCCTGAAGAAGATTCTTAAGAGCCCCTCAAAACTGCAAGGAGATCCAGTCAGTCGATCCTAAAGGAAATCAACCCTGAGTGTCCTTTGGAAGTTGAAGCTCAAATCCTTAGGCCACCAAATGAGAAGAGAAGACTCCTTGGAGAAGACCCCAATGTTGAGAAAGTTGGAAGGACAAAGGAGAAAGAGACAGCAGAAGAGGAGATGGTTGGATGGAGTCATCAACACAATGTTTTGAGATAGCATCGAAGCCTGACACATGAATTTGGACAACCTCCAGAAGATGGCGGAAGTCAGGGGAACCTATCCTACTATGGTCCATGAGGCCACAAAAAGTCATACACAACTTAGCAACTGAACGACAACAACACTGCTTGTTCTTTTAACCCTGGTCCAGCTTAAGTGTTGAACATCAGTTGCTGAAAAGTAATAGCTGTGGTACGAACTCTAGGCTTTAATACAACTTGTGGGAAATTGTAACTGCTGAACCTGTCGGTCTGAATTCTTAAGCTACAAACATCTGCAGCAGAAATTTTTCGTGGACTGGTCATAAACACCAGCTAATGTCTACAAGCTTAGACTGGAGAAAAGGGCAGTTATCACAGTTGTTTGCAATAAATGTAAGGCTATGAATATGCATTATGCCAGCATCCGCATACGTAGAATTAAGCTCCTTTGAAAATCCATGAAAATGTGTTAGGGCTGGGATTTAAGTATCGAAACATATGGAAAGAGGCATTTGATCATTTGATAATAGAAACCCAAGGTTCTTATTAAGCTTTATTGCGGTACAATATTAAACTGTGATGGGATATTTAAACACGCACCAAGCATTGCTGGATTAAAAGCTCTGGATTACTAGGGAGACACAGAGTTCTGTGAGACGATATTTGCTCCCCTTTCAGAGTTTCTGAAACTTTTCGTATCTTGCCACTGCTTGTCATTAGATGTCCAGGCGAGATCTGTTGATATGTAAGGAACTCTGGGTGAACAGTAACATCAATATTCTCCATAGTGGGGAAATGGAAGGTGCCAGGCTGGGTTATTCTAGGCTCTAGCTCTATGGACTGATTTGAAACTTCTGAGGTTCTGCCTCCCTGGTGACGTTCCTCGGTTTTTTCAACTCAGTCTCAGCTATGGATGCAATTTCTTAGCTCCAGAGCTGTAGAACTGAGTTTAGAATAATTCCCTGGATACCGATTTTTATTGTAATTTTATTTTATTTTTATTTTCTTTCTCTTTCACTTGTTTCTTATTGTCTGGCACCTCCCATTTCCACACTATGGTGAAGGGACGTTGGTCTTATCATGATACGTCCTTTCTCGTAGTGTGAAATGGGAGGTGCCAGCCCCACCCTTTGTATTTTTTTTATAAAAGTTTTTTTTAATTTTTTTAGACAAACACACAAACAAACATACAATATATTTTCTTTGAACAGAGTATTTGGCCGGTTCACAAATTTAAACAATGTTTAGTCATTTCAATTAAGTTTACAATTTCTATATTTCCTTTTTGCCATAGGTATTCCTTATCTTTAAAAAAAAAAAAAAAACCAATAGTACCCTTCATTCTTATCTCTAATCTTAATCATAATCAAATTCAAATTTTCCCTTCTATCTATATTATACCCCTTCCCATTGTCATCTATTTTTATATCTATCCTCACATTAGTTAGTTATGTAACCTTACCATTTTTTAATATAAGTCCAACATTTTAGCATAAATCAGTTAACTATCTTTTTTTTTGGTATATTAATCAATATGAACATAAATCATCCAATTATTTCCATGCAATCCAATTTCTTACAGCCCCACCCTTTGTTGTCTGTCTGATCCGACTCCCGTTGGGTGGGGAGTATTTGTTTCTGTCTTTCAGATGGATTTCCATTCACTTCGTCTTCTTTGTCAAAACTGAGGAATGTCACCAGGGAGGCAGAACCTCAGAAGTTTTAACTCAGTCCATAGAGGTAGAGCCTAGAATAACCCAGCCTGGCACCTCCCATTTCCACACTACGAGAAAGGATGTATCACGGTAAGACCAATGTCCTTTTGCTTTCATGTTGCCCATAAATAAAGCCATCCAACATGCGATGCATCCGTGTGAAAATAATAATAATAATAAATCTGTTAATACATCAAGTTACGGGATCTATCTTGAACTGTGAGCAACTATAGCCAAATATCTCCTACAACCGATGATCTCTCATCGGTTGCAAAAGGGGATCACATGACCCAGCGACACAGCATAAATATGAACCAAATTGCCAAGCATCTGAATTTTGATCAGCTGATCACACGGGGAGGCTGCAAACTGTAACTGTGAAACTGTGAAAAACGGTCATAAGACACTTGTTTTCAGCGCTGTTGTAACTTCAAATGGTCACTAAATGAACTGTTGTAAATCAAGGACTGCCTGTACTAAATGCCTCGGCTTGTGGCAGCCTTGGCTGGATTGACTATCATCCCAATAAATTAAACTCAGTTTGAGAGATGTGTTACCTTAATTCTTAAACACCAGTTTAGAAGGAGATACCCAATGGAGAGAGATAGTTGCAGATTCTCTCTTTCCTTCTCTCTCTCTCTCTTTCCTTCTCTCTCTCCTTCTCTCTCTCTTCCTCCTCCATCTTCTTTTCTCTCTCTCTCTTTCCTTCTCTCTCTCTCCTCCTCGTTTTTCTCTCCTCTCTCTCCTCCTCTCTCTCTTTCTCCTTTCTCCCCCTCTCCTCCTCCTTTTCTCTGCCTCTCTCTTTCCTTCTCTCTCTCATTCTCTAGCTCTTCCTCCTCTCTCCTCTCTCCTCCTCCTTTTCTCTCTCTCTCTCTCTCTCTCTCTCTCTGTGTGTGTGTGTGTGTGCGTGCGTGCGTGTATGTGTGTGTGTGTGTTTGTGTACTTTGCATCTGGCAGTTCTCTATTGAAACCAGAAGCTGAACTCTCTGGGGGTTTAATTGTAACCGTGATAGGGCAAAACAGGTTTGATGATTTTTGAAGCATCTGGCATTTACATTACAGTGTTTGAAAATATTTGCATCCGTTCTGCTGCAAATTTCATTCCTGGATAATGATTTTTATGGAACCGAATAAACTATGTGCGAGTTTTGCTTTGCTTTGCTTTGTTTTGCCCGTATTCTCAGGACTTTGTTTTCCTGTATTCCCCTTGATGGATCACACTTCTTTTCTTTTCTTTTTAAGCTCTGAAACCATTTCCAGTGAAATCCTGTTTAAGAACCTGCATGATACAGTTATCAAGCTTATGCATTTCCAGATTTATTTATCTTATTGCTACGCGGACTTCTATTATCATCTGTAGCCTCTTTAAAGGTGCCGGGGTATAAAAGCTTTTTTTTTTTACAGCTTTGCTGGTTAGCTATTTTATGTCGCTGCTTTATGGAATCCTATCATGGTTTGTCAGATCCCCCATTACAATTATTAGCATGTCCGATATAACAAAGACTTCATTTCCTGACACTTTGCGTGAGGACAAAGAAAACAGATTATGTTGCTGCAGCTTCCACAGGAGTTACATGCAAGGTAGATTAATTGGAATGCTAATTGACTTTTACAATCACGTAGGTTTATGGTTTATTGTCTTTTAAGGCGGGCTAAGTAACCTCCTTTTTCTCCTAACAGGCAGGAGGTAATATTGTGTTTTTTGGGGGGGAGGAAAGACTCAAAGAGTTTTAAACGGCACAATGGAAACAACATGTGGAGGGTTCATTTTTAAATTTGTTTTGGAATGGGGAGGCAAAGCAATTTCAAGGGGAAAATGCAGAAGAAATTTGGAAAGCAATTTATTTATTTTATTTTATTTATTTATTTTACCATATTTGTATACCGCCCTACTCCCGAAGGACTCAGGGCGGTGAACAGCCAAGATAAAATACAAAGACATACAAAAGTTAAAAAACTATTAAAAACAGATTAAATAATTTAGGCTCAAAAAACAAATTTAAGACATCCAATTTATCTAAAAAACATTTAAAACCCAATTTAAAGTTTAATTTAAGATTAAACTGCAACCCCCACCAAAAGAATAACACCCCCCCCATCCACTACCACAATTGATTCTGATCTTTATTGTAACCCATTTATGGAAGAAAGATCTGAAAATAAAGGGAGAATCTAAAGATGGACTGTATCGTGAAGAAGTGTTGGAGTCCCAGTGGACAATCACTTAAAGATGAGCCAACAGTGTGTTGCAGCTGCCAAAAAAGCCAACACAGTTCTAGGCTGCATCAACAGAGGGAGAGAATCAAGATCACGTGAAGTATTAATACCACTTTATAAGCCTTGGTAAGGCCACACTTGGGATACAGCATCCAGTTTTGGTCGCCATGATGTAAAAAAGATGCTGAGACTCTAGAAAGAGTGCAGAGAAGAGCAACAAAGAGGATTAGGGGGCTGGAGACATACTAAGAACAGTTGCAGGAACTGGGTATGTCTAGTCTGATGAAAAGAAGGACTAGAGGTGACATGATAGCAGTCTTCCAATATCTCAGGGGCTGCCCCAAAGAAGAGGGAGTCAAGCTATTCTCCAAAGTACCAGAAAGCAGGAGAAGAAGCAATGGGTGGAAACTAAGCAAAGAGAGAAGCAACCTAGAACTAAGGAGAAGTTTCCTGACAGTGAGAACAATTAATCAGTGGAACAACTTGGCTCCAGAAATTGTAAATGCTCCAACACTGGAAGTTTTTAAGAAGAGTTTGGACAGCCATTTGTCTGAAGTGGTGTAGGGTTTCCTGCCTAAGCAGGGGGTTGGACTAGAAGGCCTCCAAGGAGAGGGGTTGGAGAATAGGTTGACCTCTTCTTCTTTGTGGCAGCCCCTCAAATATCCATTGAAAAGCCATTGTCCATTGGATGGCTGACCAATCTCTTCTTAAAATCTTTTTTAAAAATCTTCGTAAAATCTCTTTAAAAATCTTAAAATCTCTTCTTAAAACCCTAAAAATCTCTTCTTAAAAACCTACAGTGATGAAAGGCCCACAACTTCTGCTGATTAATTGTTCTCCCTGATAAATAATTTCTTCTAAGTTCTAATTTATGATGTTGTGACTCCAGGTTTGATTAAGAACACCTGTGTGTTTTTTGGCACACCTATCTAATAGTAATTCTTCACATTTTGTGGTATTTTACCATCTTCCAATGGGTTCCTCTCCATCAGAGATCCCAACTACCATCCAAAAATTCACACGTTAAAAAGCTGAAGGAAACCCCTCTGGGAGAGAAGTTCACACCTCTCAGCTTAGAGCTGATGCTCTTATGCTCTTAATTTCTCATTCATCTAAGTGTATTGACACCTATGGTGCTTTCTTTTCACCTTGAGTAATACCTGTAGGTGAGGTGCAAAAAAAAACCCCCAATGTATATGTCACTATTATTATTTTTTTTTCTCTCTCTCTCTGCAAAATTATTAAGTTTTTTTTCCCCAAGTAAATTTTTAGTTTCAAAACGAGCCTTCTAAATTAGATCTGGAACTATATTCCAAAGCAATCCGTACTCGTCATGCATCCCGCATTTCAAGCAGAAGCCAAATTCATTAGTGGTTAGAGCCTTTAGCTGATTTCCCCTCCATGACGTCACCTCTATAAGCCGTATTGACCTTCAGGTGTGACTCATCATCAGACTGCTCAAATCCATGAAGTGCCCAAGGTAAAAAAAAAAAAAAAATTAAAAAAATTAAATCGTGTTACTTAAAGAGCGTTGAAGCTCTGGCCTGCTGATAAAAGACAGGAAGTTCCAAATTATCCCTGACGTTGCCCTATCTTTGTAAAAAAAAAAAAGAAGAAGAACAAAAAGATAGCATTGTTGGAATGAATAAGTACCTTCTTGTCTTTGGGCAAGACTGGGCTTCCTGGAGATTTTGCACAGATTTTGCACTGTTTAAGACTGATGATTCAGCTACTAGTTGGGTCTCCATCTTCAGCTCCACTTGGTAATCCAGACCAGGAAGGCTAACACTATTTTTATTGAGATTGGCTATAATAACGGAATCTTGGAAGTCTGTACTGAATCTCTCTCTCCTGCAGCCAAGAAGTCTCTGCACCCATTTGCACTGGAGACACAGATAAACTTCCAAGTGGCCTCAAAGACCTTCAGAAAGGATGCAAATGACCATCTGCCTGCAAGGAGTATCAACCCTTCCATTTCCCACCATCCAGTCAGAGCTGAAGAAGCTTCTTGGAAGAGAAGTGAAACGTCTTCTAAGAAAAAACAGAAAGTCCAGTTGGGACAACTGTGACCTGTAACCATCATAAATGTGAGTTGCCAGGCATCTGAATTTTGATGACATGACCCCGGCGGATGCTGCAGTGGTGTGAAAAGCAGTCCTAAATCCCTGTTTTTCACTGTCACTGTAACTTTGAACAATAACTAAATGAAACGTTGTAAGTTGACATACCTGGACTATGTTTTTAATCCACACGTTAGATTTTCTAAGCTGCCCAGAGTCTATTGGAATGGAGCAGCAATAACGAATTCAACGGAATAATCATTAAATACAAAGAATGAATTTGTGTATTATGAAGCAAGTGCTGATTACAAAGTTCCTTGCAGCTTGTTTAGGATCCAATACATAGGATATTAAAGGTCACAGTGGCGCAGTGGTTAGAGTGCAGTACTGCAGGCTACTTCTGTTGACTGGCGACTGCCTGCAATTTGGCAGTTCGAATCTCACCAGGCTCAAGGTTGATTCAGCCTTCCATCCTTCCAAGGTGGGTAAAATGAGAATCCAAATTGTTGGGGGCAAGAGGCAGACTCTGTAAAGGAAGGAAGGAAGGAAGGAAGGAAGGGAAGGGAAGGGAAGGGAAGGGAGGGAGGAAGGAAGGAAGGAAGGAAGGAAGGAAGGAAGGAAGGAAGGAAGGAAGGAAGGAAGGAAGGAAGGAAGGAATAATAGTGGACTTGTTACAATGTACTATTGCGGGCTGACTCTGCCGACTGCCAGGAGTTCGATCCTGACTGGCTCAAGGTTGACTCAGCCTTCCGTTCTTCCGAGGTGGGTAAAATGAGGACCCAGATTGTTGGGGGCAAGAGGCTAACTCTGTAAAGGAAGGAAGGGAGGGAGGGAGGGAGGGAGGGAGGGAGGGAGGAAGGAAGGAAGGAAGGAAGGAAGGAAGGAAGGAAGGAAGGAAGGAAGGAAGGAAGGGAGGAATAGTGGTGGACCTGTTACAATGCAATGTTGCAGGCTATCTCTACCCACTGCCAGGAGTTCAATCCTGACCGGCTCAAGGTTGACTCAGCCTTCCGTCCTTCCGAGGTGCATAAAATGAGGACCCAAATTATTGGGGGCAAGATGCTGACTCTGTAAATCACTTAGAGAGGGCTGTAAAACACTGTGAAGCAGTATATAAGTCTGCTATTGCTATATTAAACGTTGAAATCAATACATTGTACTGGTTTCCCCCTCAAATTTTGAAAATTGTATTTGAAAATGCTGTTTAAGCAGGCAACAAAATCTCATTCCCCACTGAACTAAATTAAATGTAGCTTTTGCTTGACTTGCTTAGAACATGCTTCAAATATTGAAAACAGCTTTGTGGGTATTCGGCAAGTACAGTTACAGTTCTCGACTTACAACAGTTTGCTTAGTGACCATTCAAAGTTACAACGGGACTGAAAAAAGTGATTTATGAGCATTTTTCAGGCTTACGACTGATGTAGCATCCCCAGAGACACGGATGTTTGACCACTGACTCACTTTCCCGGGGTCACATGATCCCCGTTTGCCAGCTTTTGATAAGCAAAATCAATGGAGGAGCCAGATTCGCTTAACAACCGGGTTACTCGTTTAACAACTGCAGTGATTTACTTAATAAACATGGCAAGAAAAGTTGTAAAAAGGGGGCAAAACTCACTTAAGAAATGTCTCGCTTGGCCACATAAATTTTGGCTCAATTGCGGTCATAAGTCGAGGACCCCCTATAGACAAAGCAGAGCGTCTGATGCCCAATTGATAACTTTTGCAAACTTTGTTTTTTAAGGTGAATTATTCGACGTCGTCTCGTTGGCTGCTTCTCTGCAAATCCAGCAACCCATCCAAGCAAACCATTCTTTAATGTCTTGATAAAGTGTTGTTTTTTTTAAAAAAAAAACTGGGCTGAAGAAAATACCTAAAAACAACATAAAGCATAAGAGACATAAATCAGAAGGAAGAAAAATAATAATAAAAAAGGACAAATGGGCATCGGAGCCTGAAAAAGAAATGACTAAATATTTATTTCAAAGCTGAGGGTTGCCTGGTTGTTGCTGACAAGGCCTTTTGAGAGACCTGGGGTGGGTCCTGCCCGGTGACAGCTGGGGAGCATCGTTCGCAATGGCTGTGTTGTCACAATCTATCGTGTTTGAGAACAGATGACTAAATTCATGGCTTCCCCCTCGACAAAACTGTTAAGTCGGCGATAGAATTTATCCTGAAAAGTTGTTCTATTTTGCTGGCTGGACCGAAACCTTCTCCAGCATTTCATCTTTCAGTTGCTGGCAGGTACTTAAAAAAGGAAATTGAGGGAAAACCGCTTTACGCTTATGAGTCCCTAGCCTCCCTCACTATTTCAGTTCTTAGATATGTTTTTTTAAAAAATCTTTTTGTTCAAATAGAATATTACTTGGACCCCCGGGGGACAATTTCTCATTCCTGAGTCTCCGAATTTGTCACCGACATGATATAACGCTAAAAGAATCACATGCTTTTATTAGGGGGGTGCGGGATGATGGTCTTCCTTCCTTCCTTCCTTCCTTCCTTCCTTCCTTCCTTCCTTCCTTCCTTCCTTCCCCCCTCCCTCCCTCCCTCCCTCCATCCTTCTTTATTTCTCTCTTTCTCTTTCTCTTACTCTCTCTCTCTCTCTCTCTCTCTTTCTTTCTCCCTCTCTTTCTCTCTCTTTTTTCTCTCTCTTTCTCCCTCTCTTTCTTTCTCCCTCTCTTGTTCTTTCTTTCTCTCTCTCTCTTTCCTTCTTTCTCTCTTTCTCTCTTTCTCTCTCTCTTTTCCTTTCTTTCCTTCTCTCTCTTTCTTTTTCTCGCTTTTTCTCGCTTTCTCTATCTCTCTTTTTTCTCTCTTCCTTTCTCTCTCTCTCTCTCTCTTTCTCCCTCTCTTTCTTTCTCCCTCTCTTGCTCTTTCTTTCTTTCTCTCTTTCTTTCCTTCTTTCTCTCTCTCTCTTTCTCTCACTCTTTTCCTTTCTTTCTTTCCTTCTCTCTCTCTCTCTCTTTCTTTCTTAAAATTAAATTAATTTAAAATATCTTAAAAAGTACAGAATGAATTTGTGTCATAAGGTAATAAGTCTTGTATATCACTCCACTTATCGCAAAATGGGATCACACGATCCGGGGACACTGCAACCGTCATAAATGTGAGCCAGTTGTCAAGCATCTGAATATAAATCACGTGACTATGGGGATGCTACGACGGTCGTTAGTGTGAAAAATGGTCATAAGTCACTTTTTCAGTGCCGTTGTAATTTTGAACAGCCACTAAATAAAGTGTTGTAAGTCGAGGGCCACCCGTATTCCATTTCTCTCCCTCCTCTCCTTATTCTTCGGTTAACCCATAACTCCTGAAACTTTGGCTGTGGTTTCAAGTTAGAGGCTCTAAAGTTATATAAAGTAAAATAGACACTGAAGATTTTTTTTTTTTAATTTGATTTATATGCCGCCCTTCTCTGAAGACTCAGGGCGGCTTACAATGTGCTCAGCAATAGCCTTCATCCTTTTGTATATTTATACAAAGTCAGTTTATTGCCCCCACAACTGGGTCCTGGGTGATCAGAACGAAGGTGAGATGAAGCACCGTCTACACAATTAAAATTGGGCATCCGACGATAATCCACACTTTCGTTCTGTTGTAGCTTCTCGGTTTTCCCCCCAGGCCTTCACTTTTTAAAATTTATGGGAGCGAATACCTCAGGAAGCCCCATCTATGTCTGGATTATGTGGAAGCAAATGGGACTGTCAGAAAAGACTCTCGTGTGCTTCAGAAATTGATTGTCTCCAAGACGGGCATTTGTCTTCTATCCTCCTAAGGCTACCGGGAAGAACTTCTGGTTGAGAGGATGAAAGCCAACATGAAAAATGGAATCTGCAGAGGCAGGACTCCCTCTTGGTAGTTTGTCTCCCCGGAACAATTCCATTTGGAGACTGAAAGTGAAAGACGAGGTGGCAGTCTGAAAATGGACTTCCTACAGTTTGATCCAAAGAAGCACACTTGTCAATGACGGAGGTCCCCGCCGTTCTATCCATTTATGCTGGGAAGGTGGGACATTTCTTTTCCCCCCCTCCTCTCTGATGTGATATCTGAAGGGTGATGGCTGTATGAGTTACCGCTCTGGGCTTTTGGAGGACAAGGCTCACAATCAAAGGCTTATCGTGTAAAACTCACAGGGAACTGTGGATCAAACTTTTATCCCCTCGCCAAAAAGCCGCCTACAAAAAATAGATGCTACAAACTTCGTTAAGCGAGGCAGCAGGAAATCCTGAACGACGAAAATAATGCTGGCTATTCTAAATGGAAAAAGGTGCTTTTTTCCAAGAGGCAACTGGACTTTCTGTTTTTTTTTCTTTCGAAGATGTTTCACTTCTCATCCAAGAAGCTTCTTCAGCTCTGATTGGATGGTGGGGAAACGGAAGGATTTCTACTCCTTGCAGACAGCTGGTCATTTGCATCCTTTTAGAGGGTCGTTGAGGCCACTTGGAGGTTTCTCTGTGTCCTCGGGGTCACCTGAGTGGTGCAAATCGATGTCCTTTCAGCGGTTCCAAGACAGCTCCCAACCCATTTTCACCACTCAGGTGACCCCAAGGACACAGACAAAGCTCCAAGTGGCCTCAAGGACTCTCTAAAACAGTGTTTCTCAACCTTGGAAGCTTGAAGATGGGTGGACTTCAACTCCCAGAATCCCCCAGCCAGCAGTGCTGGCTGGGGGATTCTGGGAGTTGAAGTCCACCCATCTTCAAGCTTCCAAGGTTGAGAAACACTGCTCTAAAAGGATGCAAATGACCAGCTGTCTGCAACGAGTATAAATCCTTCTCTTCTCCACCATCCAGTCAGAGCTGAAGAAGCTTCTGGGATGGGAAGCGAAACGTCTTCAAAGAAAAAAACATTTCAAAGAGCAAACAAGAAAGTCCAGTTGCTTCTTGTAAAAAGTGTCCTCCTAGAATTAAGGGTGTGGAATGTCAAGAAGAGCAACAGAAGGCAAACTGTCCCATCCGCCCAATTTCTCAAGCAAGATCGTTCCCAGTGGGAACCTATTTGTACATGCAGGGGCCGTTTATGAGTTGCTGACTCAGGCCTAGGACAAAGGAATCAAATTATGTTCATGCATGTGTGAAATTGGCACGAGGAGTGCAGGAGAACTAGCAGGAGGAACAAAATGAAATATGTGTTTTCCCACATATAAAAGGCAAAAATGGGTTTTTGTATTTTTTTCAATCGAAACACAGGATGAATGACTCACATACTTATTCATTGCATTTATACTCTGCTTACCCCAAATGCGGTCGACAAGCCATTAGACTTAGCCTGGTAACTGAATTTTTGGCATGCACACATTACAGTAGTAGTTCTCGACATACGACCACAATTGAGCTCAAAATTTCTGTTGCCGAGTGAGACATTTGTTAAGTGAGTTTTGTCCCATTTTACGATCTTTCTCGCCTCAGTTGTTAAGTGAATCACTACAGTTGATAAGTTAGTAACCCGGCTGATTCTAGAGTAGCCAAATCCTGCAACCGTCCTTCATATGTTTTTGTCTCCAGGCGTTTAATCACCTTAGCTGCTATTCTCTGCACTTTTTCAAAAGTCTCAACATCTTCTTTTGTAAGGTGGTGACCAAAACTGGATGCAGGATTGCAGGTGTGGCCTTACTAAGGCTTTATAAAATGGTATTAATACTTTACTTATTATTCTATTTACTGCATTCATTAAACATGAAACTCAGTCAACTGAACATTCAAAAATGCATCACAAATGCCATTGACTGGTGCTGATGGTTGATACGGATTGCTGCCAGCGTCCTAGGGATCAATCAAGTACCTTCTCCTCCTCCTCCTCCTCTTCCTCCTCCTCCTCCTTCTCCTGCTTCTTCCTCTTCTTCTTCTTCCTCTTCCTCTTCCTCCTTTTCTCCTCCTCCTCCTTTATATACTTTATTCATTAAACATGAAACTCAGTCAACTGAACATTCAAAAATGCATCACAAATACCATTGATTTGTGCTAATGGTTGATAGGGGTTGCTGCCAGCATCCTAGGGATCAACCAAGGACCTTCTTAAGATGTACGATGTTCCAAGTAGCGCAGTTTTTTGCAGTTCCGCTGGGGTTATTGCAGGACGCTGCAATGTGTTGATGTACCTTATAAAATTCTTGGACATGGTACCAAGTGCCCCGATGACAACGGGTATCACTGTTACATGTTTCATCCATAGCCGTGTAGTTTTGATGGCCAGGTCGCGATATTTCGTGATTTTTTTTCCAGTTCTTTTTCTTCGACTCTGGCGTCTCCTGGTACCGCAATGTCAATAAATTGTATGTTTCAGTTTTCGACAACTGTGATATCTGGCGTGTTGTGTTCCAAATGACGATCCATCTGTATTCGAAAGTCCCACAAGATCTTCATCTTCTCATTTTCTATAACTTTTTCCACTTTATGTTCCCATGACTTTTTGGATACAGGAAAGTCGTATTTTTTACATAATGACCAGCAGATTAATTTAGCAACTCAGTTGTGTCTAGATTCCTATTCTATTCTATTCTATTCTATTCTATTCTATTCTATTCTATTCTATTCTATTCTATTCTATTCTATCCTATTCTATCCTATCCTATCCTATCCTATCCTATCCTATCCTATCCTATCCTACTCTACTCTACTCTACTCTACTCTACTCTACTCTACTCTACTATATTCTACTCTACTCTACTCTATCATTATGATGATTATTCATTTAATATATTGACCAATTAAAAAAATGAGATGATGTAACTGCAACTTTGGCTTCTAAGAGATGAAGAATGGGGGCTAATGTTTCTTTTAAATGTATTTTTGCTTTCTGACTCTCCCGGGCGCCCGTCCTCTCTTAACCTTGCTCTCAATTCTATCTCCCTCTTTTTAGGAAAGGGACTTCATGCCAGTGGTGAAATCCAATTTTTTTTTACTACTGGTTCTGTGGGCGTGGCTTGGTGGGCGTGGCAGGGGAAGGATACTGCAAAATCCGCATTCCCACCCCACTCTGGGGCCAGCCAGAGGTGGTATTTGCCGGTTCTCCGAACTGCTCGAAATTTCCGCTGCCGGTTCTCCAGAACCTGTCAGAACCTGCTGGATTTCACCCCTGCTTCATGCCCAAGGACACATTTCTGCTTGTCACCATCAGAAAGAGATGTAATTGTAATGCTGCAAAACAATCATCCTACAATTAGGTGGCTCGTGAGAGAGATTCATGGGGAGGGAGGCCTTTCTAAGGCAGGAGACAGAATCACTCCTGGTTTTGCTGAGGAGGCCAAATTTAAGCCGCCTGAAAGATTGCACATAATTATGGCCATTCTTCCAGCCCTCCCATTCATAATAGGTAAAGGTAAAGGTTCCCCTCGCACATATGTGCTAGCCGTTCCCGACTCTAGGGGGCGGTGCTCATCTCCGTTTCAAAGCCGAAGAGCCAGCGCTGTCCAGAGACGTTTCCGTGGTCCTGTGGCCGGCATGACTTGGGGAGAAGGGCGGGATATAAATTTAATAAATAAATAAAATAAATAAATAACTCAACGCCAAAGGCGCACGGAACGCTGTTCCCTTCCCACCAAAGGTGGTCCCTATTTTTCTATTTGCATTTTTTACCTGCTTTTGAACTGCTAGGTTGGCAGAAGCTGGGACAAGTCACGGGAGCTCACCCCGTTACACGGCACTCAGGATTCGAACTGCTGAACTGCCAACCTTTCCATCGACAAGCTCAGGGCCTTTAGCCCCTGAGCCACTGCGTCCCATTCATAGCCCTGTGCTAAGTCCACAATGCGGGTATAATACCCAGAGATAATTTTCCCTCCAATGTTATCTGATGTCTTTATCCTGTTTTTTGTTTTTGTTTTAATTATCTAACTAGATAATTATATTGTTCTTTTCAAGGCCTGGGTTTACTTTTAAAATAAAAATAAAAACAACGCAGTGATACCAAAAGAGAAAGAGAAATTAAACTCATAAAGAGTACAATTGCCAAAATGAAATAATTAAAGATTGTCTAATGCTCCTCGTTGTGTTTAATAATCTGATGCTGGTTTTAATTGCTGCATAGAACGGAAAACACCCAACCTTCGCCAGTCCAGGCTCGTTCCTGTGTTGTGGCGTTTTCGTCCTTCTTAAGAAACCTTTGTTCAATAAAACCCAAGATCTTTTTCTGCCTTCTTTGTGTGTTCATCACAAGTGCCAGCAGGAAGTCCAAAAGCAAACCACACACAACCTCCATCAGCCTTTCGTCTTTTATATTCTCCACCAATTATTATTCAAAAGTTCATCCTCTCCGATCCTGGAAATGTTACGTAACTATCTTAACTGACTATATAGTTCTCTGTGTATGTATGTTTGGGTCTGTGTGGGTTGTTGGGGTTTTCTCTACCGCGTCCATTTTGTGCTGTGAAAACCAAAAATGTACGAAGTATTTGAAGTCTGGCTGCAGGATAACTTAGTGTAATATACACATTAAGATAGCAGCAGGTTCCCTTCCCTAAATATCCCTAATGTGCAATTTGCAGCTACACACTGACTTTTGTGGGTTCAGATGTTGTCTTTGGCCAGTCCTCATTCATTCAGTTGTTGAGACTTTTTGCGTTTCCATCTGCATACGGTACTTTATGTTGGTTTCAGTTGGATTGCCTTGACCTATGAATGTGCATTTCCCCAGGGATCCTTTGTAAGTGCCCCGTTTCTTTTCTTCTGCTCTGTTTTAAATATCTCAATAAACTTGGATCTGTCTGTCTGTCTGTCTGTCTGTCTGTCTGTCTATCTATCTATCTATCTATCTATCTATCTCCCTCCTTCCTTTTCTTCTATCCATTTCTTTCTTTCTCTCTCTCTCCCCTTCCTTCCTTCCTTCCTCCTCCTTTCCTTCCTTCCTTCTCTCCCTCCCTCTTTCTCTCCCTCTCCCTTCTTTCCTTCCTCCTCCTTTCCTTCCTTCCTTCTCTCTTTCCCTCTTTCACTTTCTTTCTTTGTCTCTCTTTATTTCTCTTTCTCCTTTCTTTCTTCCTCCTTTCCTTCCTTCCTCCTCCTTTCCTCTTTCTCTTTCTCTCTCTCTCTCTTTCACTTTCTCTTTCTTTCTTTGTCTCTTTATTTCTCTCTTTCTCTCTCTCTCTCTCTCTCCTTCCTTCCTTCCTTCCTTCCTTCCTTCCTTCCTTCCTTCCTTTCCTTTCCTTTCCTTTCCTTTCCTTTCCTTTCTTATTTTTATAATAATAACCCAAGGGAGCAAACATATCCAAAACACCTTCCTCCTCCTATTTTCTTCACCACAATGTCCCTCTGAAGTGGGGCTGAGAGGGAGGGATTGGCCCAAAGTTTCCCACCCGGCTTTCATGGCTAAGAGGGGACTAGAACTCACCCTCTCCTGGTTTTCTGGGCCAGCACCTTAACCACTAGACCAAACTGTCTCTTTCACCTGAATATACAATGGAACCTCAGTACTCATCATTAATCGGTTCTCAGAGGTGTGATGAGTACCAAAAACAATGAGTACGGAACCATTTTTTTCCCCATAAAGAGTCACAAGCAGTGGTGGGATTCAGTCAGTTTGCACCAGTTTGCACCACCGGTTCGGGTGAACCGGTTGTTAACTTTCTGAGCAGTTTGGCAAACTGGTTGTTGGAAGAAATAATTAGGGCAGAAAACCGGTTGTTAAATTACTTGAATTCCCACCACTGGTCACAAGGTAGCCAACACCAACAAGTTCTAACTCGTGCGTTGAGTACCAAACAAACAATGAGAACCAGGACAAAATGTTGGGGTTGGCATTTGTTTGTGGAGGGTTTCTTTTTGGTTGTATGTATGTTTGTTCTCAAAAGAAAAAGCCAAGATTGCTAGCTCCAGAGGTAGTAATTCTAGGCCATCAGAAAGGAGGAGATTAAAAAAAAAAAGAAATCTGCATCTCATTTGCACACATTAGCATGCACTTAGGTTGCATTTTGCATTTTCTCTTCCACAGGGGGCAACAGCAGGAATATACTCTTTTTTTTGGTCCTTTTTTGCATTTTTAGAAAAGATTCTTCCCTCTCTGGTTCTCGTGTTAAGCTTCCAAACAGTTTCTCGGAAGCAATTTTATTTAGCTCTTCACCCAAAATAAGAGAGCTGGAAGGGACCTTACAGGTCATCTAGTCCAACCCCCTGCTCAAGCAGGAGACCCTAGACCAGTGATGCCGAACCTTTTCCGGACCAAGTGCCCAAAGTGTGCAAATGCTTATGTGCACATGCCCGAACCCCCAAAATGCAATGCACGTGTGACCCCCTGCATGCCCCCCGCACATGTGCGTGTGCACCCCACATGTTCCCTGCTGCCCACATGCGCCCTCCCCCACACATGTCCCCACCCCCTCGCATGTGTCCCGCCCCCCAGTGCATGTGCAGGAAAGACCCAAAGATCAGCTGGCTGGCGGGAAGCGTGGGCACATGAGCAGCTGAGCTGAACTGAATGAGCCTTGGTGGCGCAGCGGACTAAAGTGCTGTTAAGTAGCACTTAAGTAGCACTTAACTGCCAGCTGCCTGCAATTACTGCGAGTTCAAATCTCACCAGGCTCAAGGTTGACTCAGCCTTCCATCCTTCCGAGGTAGGTAAAATGAGGACCCGGATTGTGGGGGCAATAAGCTGACTTTGTATAAATATACAAAAGGATGAAGGCCATTGCTTAGCGCATTGTAAGCCGCCCTGAGTCTCCGGAGAAGGGTGGCATATAAATCTAACCAATAAATAAATAAATAAATAAACTGGGGTGACGGCTTGAGTGCCATCAGAGAGGCCACTGCATGCCACCTTTGGCACGTGTGCCATAGGTTCACCATCATGAAGTGGCCCTAGACCACCTCAGACAAGCTCTGAATTGGCTCCGGAAGTTTCATTTCCCGGAAGCAAAGTTCCTTCTAGAACATGTTGTAGTCAACTATGGCCCCTTTACGACCTATGGACTTCAACTCCCAGAATTCCTGAGCTGACTGGCCCAGGAATTCTGGGGATTGAAGTCCATAGAGCTTAAAGGGGCCATAATTGGCTACCCTTGTTCTGGAAGGCTCCGGTCCTCCAGCCCAAAGCTTAAGTTTTCAAATCTCAGCTACTTTCTGCTACATCACTGCAGATCATGCTGCATGGGGGCATCGTAATCCATATTTGTCCTGGCTAACAGATGGAAACAGCAGTTCTGGTTAGGAAGAAATTAAAATTGCTGCCAAGGAAATTAAATGTGGAGGGAAAATATGTGCCTGCTGGTCAGTGTATCAGACTTCCGACAGCATAACTTCTACTCTGGGAAACTTGATTTATTTTCCATTAGAAGACAAACCTAGATAGCATATTGAAAAAGAGACATTGGGTTGCTGTCAAAGCTCTTCCATATAGTCAATGCTATGGTTTTGTCAACTCGCAAAGCATCCCTGGCCTGCTCTCAAGTTGCCATAGGTTGGGAAACCGGCGCAACTGCACAGAAGCCAAAAACAGATGCACATTCCACGCTTATCTCTCTCAAGGCTGTATCCCAGGGTTGCCTACAGCAACAAGGGGAGTGACCTCTACAACTTTGAAATTGCTCCTTCGGCAAATGTGGTTGATGATACACCCTGGGGGAAGTGGGAAAACAGGGTCATAATTGAAGCGTAAATTATGTGGGGTCAGAGTTGGCTTCACTTGGAACGTGCCAACATGAAACTCCCTATAAATAGCTGGATTTCTTTTGAAGCTTGGCTCGAGGCTCATGATTTAATTAGGGCATCCATTGGAACCCTGACAGGTTTTCCTAGGAGTAAGGTGTGGCTGTGAGAGTTGCACCATAAGGAAAGCTGAGCACTGAAGAGTTGATGCTTTCGAATTGTGGTGCTGGAGAAGACTGTTTTGAGAGTCACTTGGTTCACAAGGAGATAACAGATCTTGGAGGTCTTCTCCAAGCAGGAGAAGCAGGAGACCCTATTCTGGTCAAATGGTTGCTCAGTTTCTTCTTGAAAACCTCCAGTGTTGGAACATCTACATCTTCTGGAGGCAAACTGGTTGATTGTTCTCCCTGTCGGGAACTTTCTTCTTGGTTCTAGGTTGCTTCTCTCCTTGCTTAGTTTCCATCCGTTGCTTCTTGTCCTGCCTTCTGGTGCTTTGGAGAATAGCTTGACCCCCTGTTTGTGGCAGCCCCTGAAATATTGCAGGACTGCTATCACATCTCCCCTGGTCCTTCTTTTTACTAGACTAAAGGTAAAGGTAAAGGTTTCTCTCGCACATATGTGCTAGTCATTCCCGACTCTAGGGGGCGGTGCTCATCTCCGTTTCAAAGCCGAAGAGCCAGCGCTGTCCGAAGACGTCTCCGTGGTCCTGTGGCCGGCATGACTCAACGCCAAAGGCACACGGAACGCTGTTCCCTTCCCACCAAAGGGGGTCCCTATTTTTCTACTTGCATTTTTTACCTGCTTTCGAACTGCTAGGTTGGCAGAAGCTGGGACAAGTCACGGGAGCTCACCCCGTTACGCGGCACTCGGGATTTGAACCGCTGAACTGCCAACCTTTTGATCGACAAGCTCAGCGTCTTTAGCCACTGAGCCACCACGTCCCTTTTACTGGACTAGACCTCTCTTAAATGTGAGACTTGTATAACGAAGGGATTTCTGTATGAAAATAACTGCCCTCAAATTCAGCAGGGCTTGGGTCTCAAACAAAGGGTGGACTCCCTCTGTAATAAACTCGTCCAAGAGCTGTGGTCACCATAAACTCTCCAGCCCTGAGCCATGGCTCCTCCTCGTCTGCTATTTTAAGAAACCCAAGAGATTCCCGTAGAGCCATTCCAGAATCTCTAGGGCGGCTCTGTTAAATTGTTCGGAATGATCTTCTCTACCAGGCGGATGAACTCACCAGTCTGCACGGTAGAAAGTTCATTTAAGGTCAGCTGGTCAAGCCTGGAGAATTGGGGGTGAGAACGGGACTCACCTTCCTCTGCCCTGAGCTGCAGCATCGCTCCACTGGACGTACACTATGCAGCTCTGGGATGTGCGTTTTGCAAAATCTCCTAACACGTATTAAGCATCTCTTGTTTTCCTCCAACCTCATCAGTCCTTGAGCACAAATGGCTCATTAGAAAATGAGCATTTACCTTCGTCTGCCTCTGCTTCACAGTGGGGGCCCTTGCTGCTCTCCGCCCCACCCTTGCCAGGATTTCAATCTGTTAGGAGCTCACAAAATAAACTGATTTATTTTGTTTTTACCTGTAGGTTCAGGCTCTTGTGTTCACTGGCGTTTTGATCTTCCTGCTCTCCAGATAAACGCCTGACTTCTCAATATATCAGGAGACCACACGGTATGGATTTTGTCAGAGGTTTTAACTTCAGCGTCCCCGTCAGAGGATGGGCTCCTGATCGTAAGCAGAGTGCTAAAGGGAACGCTGAGTAATGAAGTGGCAGAATAGCTGGCTGAAATGTAAAATACTCGTACTATACTTTAGCCAGCTAAGGGCTTAGCCCACTCTTCCAAGAACGCTAACAGGGATCGTTTTTAAAGCAAAGGTAAGCTTGTTAAGAAACACACGGAATGGAAAAAGTCTCATTTGTACCTAACCCACATACTGAAGTCAGGGAAGCACAACAGCCAGAAGATTCTTCTCCTCTCTTAAAAACAGAGATTCGTTTTATGAACAACAAACTAGGTGAGAATCAAAACAGGAACAACAGGAACCATTTCCATTTGCCTGAGGATGATAAACGTTAGGCACTCAGTCAAGTCTGACTCTGGGCCAGGTGATTCTCTCTTTCTTCTTCTTCTTCTTCTTCTTCTTCTTCTTCTTCTTCTTCTTCTTCTTCTTCTTCTTCTTCTTCTTCTTCTTCTTCTTCTTCTTCTCCTTCTTCTTCTTCTTCTTCTTCTTCTTCTTCTTCTTCTTCTTCTTCTTCTTCTTCTTCTTCTTCTTCTCCTCCTCCTCCTCCTCCTCCTCCTCCTCCTCCTCCTCTTCCTCCTCTTCCTCCTCCTTCAACAGATAA
Organism: Pantherophis guttatus; assembly: GCF_059756535.1. Taxonomy (NCBI): domain Eukaryota; kingdom Metazoa; phylum Chordata; class Lepidosauria; order Squamata; family Colubridae; genus Pantherophis; species Pantherophis guttatus. Next base: position 82,411,820 of record NC_142070.1, on the reverse strand, counting down.
CAGATTAACAGAGTTGGAAGGGACCTTATAGGTCATCTAGTCCAACCCCCTGTCTAAGCAGTAGACCCTATACCATTTCTGACAAATGGCAGTCCAATCGCTTCTTGAAAGCCTCCAGGGATGAAGCTCCCACAACTTCTGAAGGCAACTTCTGTTTCATCGGTTGATTGTTCTCACTGTCAGGATGTTCTTCCTCATTTCCAGGTTGAATTTCTCCTTGATCAGTTTCCATCCATCATTCCTTACCTGGTCTTTGGGTGCCTTGGAGAATAGCTTGACCCACTTCCTCCTCTCTGTGGCAGCCCCTCAAATATTGGAAGATGCTATCATGTCTCCCCTGGTCCTTCTTTTCACTAGACTAGCCGTGCCCAGTTCCTACAACCGTTCATCGTATGTTTTAGCTTCCAGTCCCCTCATGATCCTGGTTGCTCTCCTCTGCACTTTTCCCCTCCTCCTCCTCCTCCTCCTCCTCCTCCTCCTCCTCCTCCTCCTCCTCCTCCTCCTCCTCCTCCTCCTCGTCCTCCTCCTCCTCGTCCTCCTCCTCCTCCTCTCTGGCTAGTGTTAGCTTTGATTGACAAGAACAAGGCGCCAGAGAAAAAAGCCAATTTTTAAATCCCTGTTAAAAGCGGTGGTGCAATTTACAACTTCGCTAGCCAGGTTAATGTCTAGTTAAAGAAGGCATAATACTCAACAAGGAAAATGGTTGAAGAACAGAAGTCACCCAAGTCCATAAAATAAGAGGCATGTAGATGAGGAGGGTGAGATCCAGTCATAGCAAACCTTGCAGATTGGAAATCAATTCCAACTGGCTTGGAAACTATACCATAAGATTTAAAGTCTTTACAGACGTCAAGGTTATGAATCATTTGTACAATGAATGGTTGCAGGAACTGGGCATGGCTAGTCTACAAAGAGATGTTGATACCTTTTTACAAGCAACTTCCAAGACATTGTCCATGTGCTATTTTCAATTACTGTATTTTACATTTCCGTTTTCTGATTTGAGTTCCAATCCTAAATCCTCTGGGACGGAGTTTCAGGGACCATCAGATGAATCAAATTCTCCGCTCTCCAACTTTCCATTCTAACTTTGGACTCCAAAATTGAAAATGCTCCTTGGAAACCCGGAGAGGATAATTGCATATGAAATGCCTCTGAGTCCCCGTCTTTACCAAGGATGGGAAACTTGAATATGAAAAAAAAAAAAACATCAAAAGGCAGGAATAGTGGCAGCTGGCTAGGATGTATCCTGCAATAGAGGATTGAAAAGATTGAAAAGATCCTAGAATGTCCTACCTTTAACCACTGTAACCCAGTCCAGGGAGAATAGATAGGATTAAAGCATGCCAAATGAAGAACAATAAATAAATCATTTCCCTGCTTTTGGACTATTTGTGTTCTCCTTTTTTTTATTTCCTTATTTCAGTAAACTGTAATGATGGTCATTTATTCAGAGGGCAATTTGATTTTTATAAGTAAAACTTTTTTTGCTTTATTGTTTTATAAACAATTGCACTGAGGCAGGAGTGAAATTCGGTCGGTACTGACAGGTTCTGGAGAACCGGCAGCGGAAATTTTGAGTAGTTCGGAGAACCGGCAAATACCACCTCTGGCTGGCCCCAGAGTGGGATGGGAATGGGGATTTTGCAGTATCCTTCCCCTGCCACGCCCACCAAGCCACACCCACCATTCCACGCCCACAGAACCGGTTGTAAAAAAAATGAATTCCACCAGTGCACTGAGGGTACCATAATCCTTTGCTATTTAGATTCTGGTTTAATCTCCCAACCTTCCTTGTTGCCGTTTAACCAAATCTTATTTTACTCCCTGCATTGGAGTCCTGACTGCCTCAATGGCTTCAAAAAACAGACAGAGTGAAATTCACGTACCTCTTGTGAAATGCAGAATTTCTTTGCAGGCTAAATCTGGCGTGTGCTTCTTAACGTATGTGGAAGGCATGCTTTAACACAGGGAGTGTAGATTTGCCAAAATCTAAAATCTATTTTAAGCAATCCTCCTAGTCACAGGAAAAGAGTAATTGTTTGGGAAAGGGAGGGATTTAAGCAGGGATTGCAATGAATGCAGCTTGATGCTTTCTTTTTGATCTATGGCTCCTTCTCTTAATTCCCTCCCATTCGAGCGGGCAATTTTTCATTGCTTTCCTTCTCCGAGAAGTTCTCGCGTTCTGAAATTTTAGCATTGATTTGGAAAGGAGGCACTGAGGGGGGAATGTAGAGGTTCCAGCTGTCATCCTGAGCAGGGATGGGTTTCACTTACTTCTACCACCGGTTCGCCCCGCGTGCGCACTCTCACTTCATGCGCACCGTCTGTCCATGCGCCCAGCCTTCCCTCATGCGCTTTGCTCACTCGCGTGCCTTCCACACACACACCTGGCCTCAAAAACATGCCTAAATAGAGCTGGGGCGGGTGGGCAGGTGATGTTGTGACCCAGGCCCAAGTAGGGAGTAATCGACGCAAACAGTTCCAAAACAAACAGAGTTTATTAGAACAGCCGAGAATTAAACTCATTCTCAGCGTAGTCCAAACTAAATCAAAACAAACTCTTCATAACACAAATTCTTCAGTCTAATCACCAACCTTGGTATAATTAGGCAAACTGCCAAAGGCTTTTCTTGGCAAAAGTTCAGAAGCAGAAGATGCCAACCAGAGATAAGTGCAGCAAGACAAGAACAAGTCTATCAACGTTGTTTTCCGACAAAGAGTCCAAGAGCCGTTGCTGGTCTTTTAAGCCTTATGGGAGGGGCCAATCATATCTTGGCCTTACTCCTGAGTCGTCCTCTTTGCTTTAGCTGCTCTTGCCTTCTGGCAGCTCTTCTCATACGTGCAGTAGGAACAGGCTCCTCCTGTTCCTCTGCCTCTCTACTGTCAGCCTCCGGAGGCTCCTGAGTCCGCACCTCACTCCCCGATGGCCCTGGCTCCATCTCTGCCTCCGATGCAGAGCTCTCATCCGGGCCTTCCCCAGCCTCCATGACTGGCCCATGTTCTTCCTCAGCCTCATTGCTGTCTGACTCTGCTGCCAGTTCCACAGGCTGCTGGCGGACCACAACAGGTGGGTAGCAGAGAACCCGTGATCTCTGCTACCGGTTTGCCTAAATCAGTCCGAACCAGCTGAATACCACCTCTGATCCTGAGTCAATGTAGCTTCTTCAAAGCCATTGGTTTCTGAAGGGAGATAGTCTTTGGGTCAAATTAATCGGTGGAATGGCTTGCCTTCAGGAGTTAAAGGTGCTCCATCACTGGATGTTTTAAGAAGAGATTGGACAGACATTTCTCCAGAATGGCATAGGATCTCCTGCTTGAGCAAAGTCAGAATAGAGCTGGAAGGGACCTTGGAAATCTTCTAGTCCAACCCCTTGCTTAAGCAGGAGACCCTCTACTATTTCAGACAAGTGACTGTCCAGGCTCTTCTTAAAAACCTTCAGGGATGAAGCACCCACAACTTCTGAAGGCAACTTCTGTTCCACTGATGAATTGCCCTCACTGTTAGGAAGTTTCTCCTTAATTCCAGGTTGCTTCTCTCCTTGGTTAATTTCCATCCGTTGCATTAGAATTATTAATTGGTTATTAATTAGGTTAATTAGAATGATGAATGAATTTTTAATTAGTGCACTGGAAGATCTCCAAGGTCCCTTCCAACACTGCTATTCTGTTAAATATCTGTTAAATATCTAGATTTTATAGTCTGCAAGGGAAAGAAAGATTTCCTTTATGGAGACCAGCAGTTTCATCCTTCCTTTCCTTTCATGGGTGGGGAAAGCAATTTTGTAATTCCAGATGGTGCTGTAATTCAGAGGCAGAGAATGCCACCCCCAATCTCCCCACAAAATGGCTTCCTTGGCTGTTGTCTGTGTTCCGGGACTAGCAGAATTGAAGATGATCAATCAAGATGACTTGGAATCCTGCATCCAGTTTTGGTCACCACAATGTAAAAAAGATGTTGAGATTCTAGAAAGAATGCAGAGAAGAGCAACAACGAGGATTAGGGGACTGGAGGATAAAACATACAAAGAACGGGCTGCAGGAATTGGGTGTGTCTGGTTTAATGAAAAGAAGGACTAGGTGTGATATGACTAGTCTTCCAATATCTCAAGGGTTGCTACAAAGAAGAAGGGGTCAACCTATTTTCCAAAGCACCTGAAGGTAGAACAAGAAGCAATGGGTGGAAACTCATCAAGGATAGAAGCAACCTGGAACTAAGGAGAAATTTCCTGACAGTGAGAACAATTAATCAGTGGAACAGAACTTGCCTCCAGAAGTTGGGACTGCTCCAACACTGGAAGTTGTTAAGAAGAGATTGGACAACCATTTGTCTGAAGTGGTGTAGGGTTTCCTGCCTGGGCAGGGGGTTGGACTAGAAGACCTCCAAGGTCCCTTCCAACTCTGTTATTCTATTCTATTCTGTTCTGTTCCGTTCTGTTCTGTTCTGTTTTGTTCTATTCTATTCTAATTTTCATTATTCTATTCTATTCTATTCTATTCTATTCTATTCTATTCTATTCTATTCTATTCTATTCTATTCTAATTTTCATTATTCTATTCTATTCTATTCTATTCTAATTTTCATTATTCTATTCTGTTCTGTTCTGTTCTATTCTATTCTATTCTATTCTATTCTATTCTAATTTTCATTATTCTATTCTATTCTATTCTATTCTATTCTATTCTAATTTTCATTATTCTATTCTATTCTATTCTATTCTAATTTTCATTATTCTATTCTATTCTATTCTATTCTAATTTTCATTATTCTATTCTATTCTATTCTATTCTAATTTTCATTATTCTATTCTATTCTATTCTATTCTATTCTAATTTTCATTATTCTATTCTATTCTATTCTATTCTATTCTATTCTAATTTTCATTATTCTATTCTATTCTATTCTAATTTTCATTATTCTATTCTATTCTATTCTATTCTATTCTATTCTATTCTATTCTATTCTATTCTATTCTATTCTCATGTGGTAACCCCAAAGGTTTTCAAGAGATTGACAAGCAGAAATGTCTTCATACCAAAGGACTCTCAATCACCTTCCTTAACCGCTATGGCTTCAATCTGTTCCAGAACCTCACCTTCAGCAGCTTCTGTTTGGAAAATACTACCATTTATCTCATCTCATCTTTGTCACATTTCCCCTTGAAAGATGATAAACGACTTTGTTTCCACCACATTTTACATGAAAGCTACTTAAAAAATAGTAAAACAGGCGCACAGAAGCTTAACATATGAAATGCTCTAACCCAGCCTTTCCCAACCTGAAGTCCTTCAGGAAGAAATGTTTGAGCATCCATAATAGTCAGGGAATTCTGGGAACTGAAGTCCCAACACATTACAAAAAAGATGTTGAGACTCTGGAAAAAGTGCAAAGAAGATCAATTAAGATGCTTAAAGACCAGGAGATGAAAAACATACGAAGGACGGTTGCAGGATTTGGGTTTGGCCAGTGTAGAGAAATGTTTTTCCCAGTTGCAATGGATGGCTGTGAAAGTTGGACCATAAGAAAGGCTGAGAAGGCCAAAGAATGGAGGCCTTTGAACTCTGGTGCTGGAGAAGACTCCTGCAAGTCCCTTGGACTGCAAGGTGATCCAACCGGTCAGTCCTAGAGGAGATCAACCCTGACTGCTCTTTAGAAGGCCAGATCCTGAAGAGGAAACTCAAATACTTTGGCCACCTAAGGAGAAGGAAGGACTCTCTGGAGAAGAGCCTAATGCTGGGAACGATGGAGGGCAAAAGAAGAAGAGGACAGCAGAGAACGAGGTGGCTGGATGGAGTCACTGAAGCAATCGGCGGGAGCTTCAATGGACTCCAGAGGATGGTAGAGGACAGGAAGGCCTGGAGGACAGGTAGACGACAGGAAGGCCTGAAGATGAAACTCAAATACTTTGGGCACCTAATGAGAAGGAAGGTCGTGATGGGTCGGACACGACTTCGCAACTAACAACAACAACAAAATCTAAGAAAAGAAGGGGTGACATGATAGCAATGTTCCAATATTTGGGGAGCTACCAAGAAGAGGGGATCCACTTATTCTCCAAAGCACCAGAAGGCAAGACAAGAAACAGTGGATGGGAACTAAACAAGGAGAGAAGCAACCTGGAATTAAGGAGAAACTTCCTAACAGTCAGGACAATTAACCAGTGGAGCAGAAGTTGCCTTCAGAAGTTGTGGGTTCTTCACCACTGGAGGTTTTTAAGAAGAGACTGGACAGTCACTTGTCTGAAAGGGTACAGGCTCTCCTGCTTGAGCAAGGGGCTGGACTAGAAGACCTCCAAGGTCCCTTCCAGTTCTATTCTGATTGATTGACATCCAAGGAGCATCTCCTCTTTGGACCACACTATAACAGCAAGCTAGAAACCAAAGATGGATTCATATATGGTGACGGAAGGTGTAGATTTTATTCTACTCCGTCTAAGTTTTAGAAGAGAGCGATGTCTACTATGATGGAATTAAAAAGGCTAAAAGAATTTCCTGGTAAATAAGAGGCTTTTTAAGGTACTCTGTGACTTTCCAGAAAGCTACTTAGAATTTCTAAGTAAATCAACTGAGCTATGAGTGGATTCATTTTTATGATGCCTGTTTAAAAAAACGATGTAAAGTTCAAGCTGTCTAATATTTCTCTCTTTCACGTCATGTCAAAAAATCCAATCATAGGTATTTTGGGTTGTTTTTAGAATAGTGACCTAAAATTTAGATTGCTGCATAAAGAAACTGCACGAATCTCTCATCACTTTAAGCTTTCTCTAACTTATTTTGACCTTTAGAAACAAATATCAAGCTTTTCAGACGCGGGAAGGTGCTAAAACCGTTCTCTTAGTCTCCTAAGAGTTTGAGACTTCAAATTCAAATTCCTGGGATGTCAATTCTGCTGTACATTTACTGAAGTCAAACTGATTTTGGAATAATCTCCCCTTCATTGTATTCCCCAAATGATTGAAAAAGAAACATGAATTGGGTAATATCTTGGTCACATTGAACAGGGAAGTGCAGGATAGGGTAGGGTAGGATAGAGTAGAGTAGAGTAGAGTAGAGTAGAGTAGAGTAGAGTAGAGTAGAGTAGAGTAGAGTAGAGTAGAGTAGAGTAGAACAGAACAGAATATAGGATAGGATAGGATAGGATAGGATAGGATAGGATAGGATAGGATAGGATAGAACAAAGTTAGAAGGGACCTTGGAGGTCTTCTAGTCCAGCCCCCTACTCTGGCAGGAGCCCCTTTTATACTCTACAGACTAAAAGGAACAAAGATTTGGAGAAGTGGAATTGAGATTCCTTAGTTAGTGGTCACCCTTCTTTTAAGTATGTATCATTTGAGTTTCTTAAAGCAAACCATTTTGTTCTTTGTTTTAAAGATATCAAACGATCCCCTTCATTGCAGCTTTTCTCCTTAACAAGAACTCCCAAAAGTTGCATTATGGAACCTGCAGTAGATTTGCATTTGTCTTTTCGGCTGCTATAAATAGACCCTTGCAATGTACTGTTGATTCCACTAGAGGGTTCAATTGTTTCTGGATGACAAATATTATTTTGTCTTGGTTTTCCAAGGTAGACTTCTTTGATGTCACAATACTTTAGTGCGGAAAGGAAAGGAAAGCCATGCCAGGCTGAATTGTTAATAAATCATCTGGCAGCTGACCAACTTCCGATTATTAATAGGCACGACGGTTTAAGAATCAGAAATCGTGGTGAATCAGAGAGATATATATATATATGTGCCTATTTACATCAAGTAATTCCTGAGAATTCAAAGGTGCTTGGAATCCAGAATTTTGTGTCGCTGAATCAACATTTGATCCGGCATTTTGGAGCGGTGACTCTGAATAGACACCGGTGTGCGTACTTAGTGGATAATCACAGCAAATCCCGTTTCTCTGATGAGTCGAGAGCACTCCACGTTCCGAGTCATAATATCTGATACTTTTTCATGTGCTTTGAAAGCATCTTTGTAGGTGAGCATCTAACAGAGGTAATGCGAAAAGAATCTCGTGCCTTAATGCCGTGTTATTATTAGAACTAATTCACATAATATCAAACCAGCCCCGTCTAATCCGTGCACCTTACAGAGATGCTATTTTCCTTATTGCTGCCTTTTTTTTTTTTTTTTGTGACTGTTTATGGAGATTCTCAGTCATCCAGGTCCCAAAGGTGCTTTTTTACAATTGGACTTTCTGGTTTTTTTTCTTTGAAGACCTTTCGCTTCTCACCCAAGAAGCTTCTTCAGTTCTGACTGGATGGTGGGGAATGGAAGGATTGATACTCCTTGCAGACAATGCTTAACAGGGATAGCTCCGTGATAAACACGCTTGTGAGAAGCATTCACAAATGGCATGTTTTGCATTTATGTGGTCCTTAATTGTACTGTACCATTACTTATGACCATTTTTCACACTTATGACTGCTGGGTCACATGATCAAAATTCAGAGGCTTGGCAACTGGCTCATAATAAGCTGACTTTGTATAAATATACAAAAGTATGAAGGCTATTGTTTAACGCATTGTAAGCCGCCCTGAGTCTCCGGAGAAGGGCGGCATATAAATCAAAATAAAAATAAAAAATAAAATATCTATGACGGTCACTTAAGTGGTTCACTTAACAATGGTGGCATCAGAGGTCATAAAATGGGGCAAAATTCACTCAACAAATGTCTTTCTTAGCAACAGAAATTTGGGGCTCAATTGTGGTCGTAAATCGAGGACTCCCTGCCTGCATGGTGGAACCTGCATAGTGACAAGGTGGATAACTACTCTGCTGCGTAGGTAACTCTAGCGTGGGTGAAATTGTACGCGGCCCACACCAATTTTGGTTAGTATGAAATGGTCCTTAGCAATCATTGATTTCAATATTAAACTCACTGCACAGAATCAATAACGTAGGAGCAAGACTCTGGGTGCAATGGAAAATAATTCCGCACAGTTCTGTCTGTGGGTTTGGGGGGAAATTTTGTGGATTAACTCCTTTATCACCCACCTGCAGGTTTGTTTTGTAGCTGATTTTTTTTTTTTTTTAAGCACGAGGCTGCTGTGATATCATTGAATTGAGCATTAAGGACTGAATCTGGAAAGGGAAACTTTGAAGAGCAGTTCTTGTATTATCTGTGGATGCGTGTCTTATAGCTTGGTGTAATACATAAAAATAGAATCCTGCCTTCCTGTCTTGTTGGCTACATCATGCGAATTACTTCTTCACCCTTACAGTTGAAGAAGTAATGGGTACAAAATATAGAACAGAACAGGGGATGGGATGGGATGGGATGGGATGGGATGGGATGGAATGGAATGGAATGGAATAGAGTAGAGTAGAGTAGAGTAGAGTAGAGTAGAGTAGAGTAGAGTAGAGTAGAGTAGAATAGAATAGAATAGAATAGAATAGAATAGAATAGAATAGAATAGGAAAATGAAGAGTAGAATAGAGTCGAGTCAAGTAGAGAAATGAAGAATAAAGCACAGTAGACTACTCTAGACTAGACTAGACTAGGACTAGGAATAGGAATAGGAAAATGAAGAGTAGAATAGAGTCGAGTAGAGTAGAGAAATGAAAAATAGAGTAGAGTAGAGTAGAGTAGAGTAGAGTAGAGTAGAGTAGAGTAGAGTAGAGTAGAATAGGAGTTGGAAGGGACCTTGGAGGTCTTCTAGTCCAACCCCCTGCTGAAGCAGGAAACCCTATACCATTTCAGGCAAATGGTAGTCCATTCTCTTCTTAAAAATCTCCAGGGATGAAGCACCCACAACTTCTGAAGGCAACTTCTGTTCCACCAGTTAATTGTTAGGAAGTTTCTCCTTAATTCCAGGTTGCTTCTCTCTTTGATTAGTTTCCATCCATTGTTTCTTATCCTGCCTTCTGTTGCTTTGGAGAAGAAGTCGATCCCCTCTTCTTTGTGGCCGCCTCTCAAATACTGTATGACTGCTATTGTGTGTCCCCACCCTTCTTTTCTCTAGATTAGCCAAACCCAAATCCTGCAACCATTCCTCCTATGTTTTAGTCTCCAGCCCCCTAATCATCTTAGTTGCTCTTCTCTGCACTTTTTCCAAAGTCTCAACCTCAACAGCAGATTCTAAAGGACTAAGATAAAACCCCTTTATTCTGGAAAGAATCAGTCTAGTCCCAACAATGCTGGCAGTCTTTCCAAAGAAGCAATGTTACCGGTATTTTATATATCCACAATTATCATTTCCACACCATTTCTGTCTTTGCTTGTTTAAACTTCACATGACCATTGCAACTGCATGATTGAATTGAAAATCGCACGTTTCATGGGAATTGCTTTTTAAATAGTTTTTTCAGAGTAAATGACATGAAAACAATGTTATTTTGCACAACTAGCCTTTCAGATAGCAATTTCATTTATAATTACCTTTTTTTTTTCCAGAGCAGTCAATTATAAAAAGATAGAGACTTACTAAGAACTCTGTTTATTTCTGATGAGGAAGTGAACTCGTGGTGTTGACTCTCTCTATTTTTATTCCTTCTGCTTTTGCTAATCTTCTCCCCAACTGGGTACCTGCTGCAGTAGCTGAGAAAGCTTCGGGGAAGAAAATCAGAAATGCAGGAGTACAAAGTATGAGTAATAATATTTATTAATGCAAGCAGAGAACGATTAAATTAAAAAAATTAATAGAGGTCAAAAGCCAACGTCTAATTCTCTTCAGGCAAAGGAGAAAATTTGTTTAAAAGGTATCTACAGAAAAACTTTCCACATTTGCTTTATGCATCAGAAATGGAGACATCTTCTTGATGTCCATTTGATGAAAAAGAGGAAATGAAAAACAGAATTAACACTAAGCCATTCAAATGCATTTATAAAGGATCTAATAAAACACGGTAATGTTTTCCAATGGCTGTTTCTCAGATACCTTTCATGTTCGGCTGAATGAGATTTTGCAAGTCTTCGGCGTGCAACAATTTTCACTTCATGCTTTTTTTTTTTTTTTAAGTAAGCTGGACAAAGTGTAGACTGCATTGATACTCCAAATCACTCTACTGAGCTGCTGGTCTGCTCAGGGCAAGGTCAGAAAAACAGTTTTGGCCCAAATGTTCAAGGGGCAACAAAGCTTGAGGCTTCGAATCATGGAATCGAAGGGCCTGGAAGTCTTCTTGACCAACCTCTGTCCAAGGCAGGAGTCCTTACATCATCCTGGACAAACGGTTGTCCAATCTTTTCTTGAAAACCTCCAATGATGGAGCAACCATAACTCCAGGAGACCAGCCATTCCATCGTTTTAATCATTCTGATTGTCAGGAACTTGTTCCTTATTTCCAAGTCAGATGTCTCTCCCTGATGAGCTCCCACTCATTTTTCGGAAGTGCGTAAGATCCCCGACCTCCGGGTATTTTGCTGTGCACTCAAGACCCTGTTGTTCCTGCCAGGCTGGGTTATCAACATAATAAGTTTAAATTGGGTGTTTTAAATTTATGGGGTTTTAAATTGAGCCGAATTATTTAATAATTTTAAATTATTTTAATTGATGTTTATTTTGTGCTTTTAATAGGCTGTACACCGCCCTGAGTCCTTCGGGAGAAGGGCGGTATAGAAATAAAATTATTCTTCTTATTCTTCTTATTCTTGTGGTCTATCTACTCTCTTTGCTTCTATAGCTTAGTGCAAGCTATGATCTCTAATCTAGAGACTACCTTGCGAGCAATAGACCGTGGTCCATATTTCCCCCATTAGCAGGAAAAAAAAAAAAACATTCTTCTCCTGCACTGTGCAGAACTCTGCTTGCCCTAATAAGAAGAGCCTGGATAGCTCTGCAGACTAAAAAAGCACTGTAATTTAACACCAGCTGTCTGCAATTAAAGTAAGTTCGAATCTCGCCAGGCTCAAGGTCGACTCAGCCTTCCATCCTTTTTAAGGTAGGTAAATTGAGGACCCAGATTGTGGGGGCAATAAGCTGACTTTGTATAAATATACAAAAGGATGAAGGCTATTGCTTAACGCACTGTAAGCCGCCCTGAGTCTCCGGAGAAGGGCGGCATATAAATCAAATTTAAAAAAAAAGAAAAAGAAAAAAGAAAAAAAGAAACAATGCGTTGAATGGGCATGTACTAAAACCAGAACAGCCTTGTATTTTGGAATAAATCCCAGGCAAAATTAGCAATCCTGCCCATAGCTGGGCGTCATATTTGCACCATGCCTGTTTCTGCCTGGTGTTGCATTCTGGCCACAAGATCCAGTGCCAGCAATCGTGGCCGAGGTCCATCCACAGAAAAGAAACAGAGTGAAGAGGAGAATAAGTTCTGAAGGTGTAGCTTTCTTTCTTTTTTCTTTTGAAACATTTCTGATGGAGCTATATTTTGAATTGACTAACATTAACAATGTTGACTCCGGTATCATAGGCTGATGGGCAGCCAGGTATCACATATTACCTTACATTCAGCACATTCATTGGTGTCAGCAAATCATGGGATCAGCTGAGAAGACTGTGATACGAGCCAGCCGTGTGCAGCGGCAGCCAAAAAAAGCCAATGCAATCCTAAATTGCATGAACAGAGGGATACAATCAAGATCAAGAGAGGTACTAATACCACTCTAGAAAGCCCTAGTAAGACCACACCTAGAATACGGCATCCAGTTATGGTCGCCACACTATAAAAAAGGATGTTGAGACTCTAGAAAGAGTGAAACCAGGATGATGAGGGGACTAGAGGCTAAAACATATGAAGAATGGTTGCAGGAACTGGGCATGGCTAGTCTAGTGAAGAGGAGAGGAGAGGAGAGGAGAGGAGAGGAGAGGAGAAGAGAAGAGAAGAGAAGAGAAGAGAAGAGAAGAGAAGAGAAGAGAAGAGAAGAGAAGAGAAGAGAAGAGAAGAGAAGGACCAGGGGAGACAAGATAGCAGTGTTCCAATATTTGAGGGGCTGCCCCAGAGAGGAGGGGGTCAAGCTATTCTCCAAGGCACCTGAAGGCCAAACAAGGAATAATGGATGGAAACTGATCAAGGAGAGATTCAATCTGGAAATAAGGAGAAACTTTCTGACAGTGAGGACAATCAACCCATGGAACAGAAGTTGCCTTTGGAAGTTGTGGGAGCTTCATCGCTGGAGGCTTTCAAGAAGAGACTGGACTGCCATCGGTCAGAAATGGTGTAGGGTCTCCTGCTTGGGCGGGTTGGACTAGATGACCTACAAAGTCCTGTGCAACTCTGTTAACCTGTTAAAGATGTGGGCATGGCAAAGATCTGGGGTGGTGAAGGAGGAAGAAGCTTGGGGATATTTCTATTCTGTTTACCAAAGCTCCGTTTGATGAATATCCCACCCAGTCCCAGGAAGGAAGATGCTATTCTTTGGAGTGAGGCAGGGGGTCTCCAAACTTGGTAAACTTAAGCCTTGTGGACTTCAACTACCAGAATTCCTCAGCCAGACAGGCCTTAAGGACCTGTGGTGGCCAGCTAGGAGCCGTGGTGGCGCAGTGGTTAGGATGCGGTATTGCAGGATGATTCAGCTCACTGCTAGCAGTTCGATTCTGGCTCAAGGTTGACTTAGCCTTCCATCCTTCTGGTAAAATGAAGACCCGGATTGTTAGGGGCAAGAGGATGACACTGTAAACAGCTTAGAGGGGGCTGTGAAGCAGTATATAAGTTTAAGTGCTATTGCTCTTAAAGTTGAAACGTTTGGAGACCCTTGGAGTAAGGGGTGAAGGAGACAAAATTTGCTGAGGGAAGAAAGCTAAATAAAGCAAAAGGTAAAGGAAACCTAAAACTGAGGTGGTATCAACTATCTCAGGCAAAGCTTTTTTTCCCCCTCTCTACAAACTGGTAAATGGTTCAGCTTTTCTTTTTCTTTTTTTTCTGGGTTCATTTATTAAATATGGATAAGTTTTTGTACCTGTAAAAACAACTTAGCGGGCTCAGTTACAATGGGCCTTAAGAGACGTCTCCTGGGTGGGATCTGTTTTGTCAATAATACCCTAGCTTAAATGATGGACTTTAATGATTTTTTTGCCTTTGATAGGTTGAATTACTGCTGTATTTTAGATTTTTGCATTTTGCTTGATTTATGGCGGTTGACAACGTTGAATCCCTAAATAACAGAAAGATGGGATAGAAATTTAATGTAATAAAGTGTTCATTTTTCTATATGTAATAAGCCTATCTTGAGACTCCTGTAAAGTTACATTCGGCGACATATGTATATTGGGAGGGGAGGAATGGGGCGTAGTGATGATGGACTAAAATGAAAGAATTTTTACTGTTTCTTCCCCAGTACAGTGAAATATTAATAATTGCATCCATCTTTTTCTTTCTCAACACAATCAGAGATAGTAATACTTCTTGAAGTGGATTTCCCTGCTCAAAGTCCATTAGATTTAAATTAACTATTATTGACCATAATTGGATAATTTAAAGAAAATCCATTCTCCCACTTCCCAGAGTTCACCAGGATTGCTAGAGCTCAAGTCAGCGGAGGGCCGCTGGGGGTTCGCAGGGGTTCGGGAGAACCTCTAGCTAAGTGTTCTGTCCCCGTCTCACACACGCATACAAACAGTCAGCCAGGGGTTAAATAAAACTAAATTCCTTCGATAACAGGATTGGCAGCAACCCAGTAGCTGCTTGCCAAGAACTTTACTCACAGAGGGAGGTGTTCCTCCTCCGTCAGGTAAACCAAAACAAATACACAAAACCAAAGAATTGTCAAGTCCAGTCCGTATTCAATCCAAGGCAGGCAGATAAAGTAGTTTCAGAGATACAATACGACTATCTAGTTGTTTAGTTTTGTCAGTCACAGAGCCTGAATGGCCACCACGCCCCCTTTTATCCCCTGTGGGGTGTGGTCCAGTGACTCAGCTTAATCTCTGGCATGCCTCCTTTTCTGCTGCATGCGCTTGTCTCTCCGACGCTAGCGTGGATCCAGCCAAGACTTATCTCCGTCACTGTCCGACTGCGACTGCTCGGTGATACCTGGCTCCTGGCCAATTTCTTCTCCTTCGGGAGACACCTGAGGCATTGCCAGAGAGGAGGGTCCTGGAGAGGGATGCCTGGCCAACTCCTCTCCTTCACTTTCGGCGCCTTCTCCCTCCAATAAGACGGGCTCGGGGGTCGGAGTCACAACACTAAGATTCTGTGCAGTTTGGAGAATCCCCAAATACCACTCTTGGCTGGCCCCGCCACCCCTCCCCTCCCAGGAGTCCCCACACGGCTCGTTTTGGATGCAGGTAAGTGCAGGAGACTCGGGGAGGGCGAAAAATGGGTCTATCAGAAGTTCAGGAGAGCCTCTGGAGCCTGGGGAAGCCGTTTTTGCCCTCCCGGAGGCTCGAGAAAAGCCTCTAGAGCCCGGGGAGGGCAAAAACATCCTGCCCCCCCCCCATGGTGCAGGAGGCCGACTAAGCCACGCCTACCCAGCAAACGGGCAGAGAACCCCTTGCTAAAATTTTTGAAGCCCACCGCTGGCTCAAGTGCAACCAAATGTATAATGGATTTAGTTCTCTTAGCTCTTGCTAAGACTGCAACGCGGAATTCAAATGATTATTGGGGCCCCTTGTTCTATTTTCTCTCTCCAGGCAGTCAAGGGGGATACGTCTGTGTGCATTCAAGCTTCACATTCATAGCATGGAAAGTTTGTCAAGCTGGAGGGAAGAGAATTATATTTTCTGAAATGGGCTTTGTATCCTTTGAAGCCACCTGCAGATGTTTGGCATTTTAATTCAAACAGAGTCATTAATCCACCGTTTATTTGACAATTAATTTGTGGGATCCGTGAGGGTTTCTATTCTACCTAGCCTCGTCCATCAAAAAGTAATCTATATCGTTGAGATCACACTATGCCGAATGAGCAAGATTAAAGAAAGCAAAGCAAGCAGTTCGCAGAACAATTCTTTTCCTGAAACAAAGCTGAAGTGGGAAATTCTCAGCCATCCATGTTATCGTGGATTTTGTGGCAAGGGCCTGTGTCCCGTTTAAAAAGTTCTTATTCATTTCATTGTGTAACTTTTAAAAAGTTATTCTTTATTTCATTGTATATGTATTCCAGTATTTGAGGGGCTGCCACAAAGAAGAAGGGGTCAACTTATTTTCCAAGGGAGGAGAAGAAGCAAATGGGTGGAAACTAATCTAGGAGAGAAGCAACCTAGAATTAAGGAGAAACTTCCTGACAGGGAGGACAATCAACCAGTGGAACAGAAGTTGCCTCCAGAAGTTGTGGGAGCTTCATCCCTGGAGGTTTTTAAGAAGAGATTGGACTGCCATTTGTCAGAAATGGTATAGAGTCTCCTGCTTAGGCAGGGGGTTGGAGGAGGAGGAGGAGGAGGAGGAGGAGGAGGAGGAGGAGGAGGAGGAGGAGGAGGAGAAGAAGAAGAAGAAGAAGAAGAAGAAGAAGAAGAAGAAGAAGAAGAAGAAGAAGAAGAAGAAGAAGAAGAAGAAGAAGAAGAAGAAGAAGAAGAAGAATGGGAATGCTATAGGACAGGGGTGAAATCCAGCAGGTTCTGACAGGTTCTGGCGAACCGGTAGCGGAAATTTTGAGTAGTTCGGAGAACCAGCAAATGCCACCTCTGGCTGGCCCCAGAGTGGGGTGGGAATGGAGATTTTGCAGTATCCTTCCCCCAGGAGTGGGGAGGGAATGGAGATTTTGCAGCATCCTTCCTCTGCCACGCCCACCAAGCCACGCCCACAGAACCGGTAGTAAAAAAAATTGGATTTCACCACTGGTCTGGGGTCTCCTGCTTGAGCAGGGGGTTGGGCTAGAAGACCTCCAAGGTCCCTTCCGACTCGTTTTATTCTGTCCTATTAAAATGGAAGGGTGAGATTTCTAACATAAAACTACCTTAGTGTAACTCCTCTCTGTTTCTAATTAAAGTATTTATGGTGGGTTT